>NC_056741.1:1668373894-1668673894 GCF_019279795.1 Protopterus annectens | reverse complement strand
TCTGCCAATCTACCTGTGTGGGACCTTGCCAACTATCTGGCTATGGCTAGAGTCTGCAGTCACTGATTCCATAGTCACCACACTCTCCTGTTTGATGCTGCCACACTCTGTCCAATATCTGTGGCCGCAGGGGACTGGGTATGTGTGAACATACTGACTGTGTGTGGGGGCATTGGGGGGGAGTGGGATCTCAACCCATGGGACAGATTCAGACCCTAACAACTCCACCTGTGCCTCACTATGGCCACCATCATCATGAGTCCAATGAGACACTGACATCAGGTTGTGAGGGGGACACACTCCAAACCCCATGGTCACCTGTGAGGAGAAAGACAACATAACTACATTAATACCTGCACTATTATGTCTTCTAATCCACACACAAACATATATGTGAGGTGCCACAACTTTAATATATATACACATCGTATTTCTGACCCCATGCACAACACACAAGCATACTACATCATACACAGACAAGACTACACAGAAAAGACAGGCCCTTAGTAACATGCACTGCAGCTATGTCTGGTTAATGTTGCAAATACTATACACCTGTGAGATAAGTGATATATCAGTGTATGTGATGGACCTACACCTAAAACACAGTGCACCTGTATTTACCATACTATTGCCCCCTATATAGCAGACTGCGTAGGCCTTAACAAAAATAAGTGCAAATATGCTACAGCTCCTGCAAATACACTACTGTGATTACCAATTCAATACACTATAGTGAACTTGTTAAAAACTGAGCATACAGGTATTGTACTCTGGCTAAGCATAACAGTTGTGTCTGCAGCAAACTGGCAACCCTTAACATTCTTAAGGTATATGTGAGCCATTCTAAAACAGTTTCACACTCACTGGTTGCAGGATGTTGGACTCCAGCCACACTTGATGCACCTATGGAAATGTGAGGATGAGTTATTGTCAGAAAACAGAAATGTGCCATTGTAGATGATGATGATGATGTGTCTTACAGCTTTTCCCGGTTAGGGGTCGTCACAGTGGAACTCCAGTCCGCTAATGATTGGGAGTTGATTTTTACGTACCGGCCTGCCAGGCCTGACACACAACCTTCAACGAAGGTACACCCATTCATGCATGTCTCCACGCAGAAGACGCTCTAGCTTAGAATTGAACCGGACAGCGTCTCACTGTGAGGTGACAACACTACCACAGCGCCATTGTTACAGGATAATATGTGCATATAGCAACATGTACAGTGGGAACTGTGATACTGCCCACATTGCTGACATTCTGAGTATGTGTACACAAGTGTGCATTACAATCACCCCTCCCCCCAAATACAGATTGAACTGACACACATGTACTGGTGTGTAGAGGCTGCCAAAATGACTGCTACAGTATTACAGTGCTAAACAAAGGAGGCTTACCTGGACACTCCTCTGCTGTGGAAGCTGTGCCACCCACCTCCATGGATGCTTGAGAGCTGATGGTTGATCCCAGGTTTGCCAGGAACTCCTCTGTGGCTGAGAGTGGTTGTTCTGCTGCAGGGCCTCCACCAGTGGTAGCATGGTCCCTGGCCACAGCAGTGGCCCTTTGCCCTGCAGCACTTATAATGTCAGACCTGTTTGTAGCTTCTTTCCTGTAGCCCTACTTGGTTTACTGATGTGATGAGGTCAGCCCACAGTGCAGCATGGTGCTCCCGATTCTGGCAACTTCTGGAGAGGAGTATGTTGTGATGCAGTCTGAGGCCATCCAGGATCTTGTCATTTTCAGCAGCAGAAAAATGTGGGTGCCTCTGTCTGTACATTGTTTCTGAAAGACAAGAAGAGGGCAACACATCACAGGACCACATACATTGCTCTCAGCTATGTACACACCCTGCACATCCAGATTGGCCAGCACTATCTTCTGCTAACTCCCACATGATGCCCCATCTATCAACACAGTATTTATGCGGCTATCAGCAACATTGTGGCAATACATCTTGTGTTTTCCTCCTCATCTTGCTTTTTCCTGTTACTTGCTGCTTGTTCTCTAAAGTGTTCAAATGCATATTTTCTGTTGCATTTATTACTGCTTGTTTATAGCCCATCTAAATTGTAAGTGTTATTCTAAGTCTCCTACTTTTGGTTTAAGCACTTGGGCTTTAGGCCTACCCCTTTGATCTCCCTGGCCTTTCTCCCTCAGATTCTGACAAATATGGATGGACAATGACCTACAGTTTCTCCTGCCAGTCTCATTGATATGGGCATCCTGGCATAGTCTTGCAACTGCCCCATGTACACGGGCAATCATCTACTACCACCACGTAGGAACACAATTTGTGAGAGATGCTATTACATTAGGAACTTAGAGTCCATACTCTCCCCCTCTCAAGCCAGTATATCTGGCACTGAAAATGTTGTCAACACAATCACCACACCTCAAACACCACCCACACCTATACAAAATACACCCACATATGCAGAGGTCCTCAACATAAATATACCCAAACAAAGGAGACCTCTGAGGCAAAAACACATGTGATCTCCACAGCCCTCCACACCATATACCATGCATCATCCACACACCTGTGTCTCACAGCCACTAAGACTTCACCATAAACACAAATTATTAGCCATAGGAGACTCCATTATTAGACACACAGATGTGCCTCTCACCAGGCTGGATAAGGAGAAAGTCATAGTTAGTTGTCTGTCAGGTGCCAGAATCTGCCATATCACATACGCACTGAAGTCTCTCAACAACAGATACTGTTATGAGTCTGTCATAGTCCATGTTGGTGTGAATAACTTGAGATGTACCTCCCTGGACTATATGAGGAAAGACATGATTGAGCTTGCTGATTATGTGTCCCAAGCAGGTATGTCCCTAGCCTTAAGCAGCATTCTGCCATCACTCAGAATGATGCCTCAACACAATCGGGAAATGATTGAGTTTAACAATTGGCTTAGTTTCTGGTGCCATTCCAGGGGGATCCAGTACGTGACAGTCTGGGAAGATATGATCGACAGACCACGATGATTTGTCAGAGATGGCCTGCATCTATCTCACCTAGGCTTCAGGCTTCTGGCAAAGGTTCTTGCCTCCCCCATAGTGCCTTTTTTAGGAAAAGTGATGAGGTTAAAACTACCAACATAAAAATGTCAGCAACACACAAATTAAAGGTCATGCTGCTAAATGATAGGTGTCTAAACATGAAACTGCACACATTGCAAGCATTCTTGACCCTGGAAAAATGCTGACATCTGAGCAGTCATAGAAACCTGGTTCACAGCTGTGGAGAGCACCCCAACCTTGTCTGATTACCCATCCTATCATACATTCAAACCCAAACTGTGGGCAGTAAAGCCAAAGGAGGTGGATTTCCAACATATATCAAAGGCATACGCACCTCCAGGCTTGTCAAACAGTATGATGCAGAGGAGACACTCCAGGTGCAGTTAACCATTGACAAGACCCCTATTCAAATCATAGCTAGCTACCGGCCCCCAAATCTGACTCAAGGTGCCCATTCCGACTATATGGAACTATTCGACTCTATCAGGATTGAATCAATTACCCTGATCCTGGGTGACTTTAACTACTCAAACATAGACTGGAAGAATTACACAAATGCCCATAGATTAATCAATTTTTTTCAATGCAAACACCTTGGAACAGCTAGTTGATACCCCCACAAGAGGCAAAAATATCTTGGACTTGGTATTAAACAACACGAGTAACCACTGCCACATCCCTATAGTATCACCCTCCCTGGTAAGATCTGACCATAAAGTGATCACTTTTGAAGTCACCATCTCCCACAATACACATCTAGCTAGGGTCACACATAAAACATCCCCAAAGTTGATTACAACCTCCTGATGGTATAAACAGCTTCACAGCCCCCTCCCCCTCTATAGGAACTGGCATCAATATCCAAAACTACACCAAAGCACTATAAGAGCATTTATATGGATGTGTGGAATCAGGAATACCCAAAAGGAGTAAATCATCCTCTGCAAGGATAAGTAAACCTGTCTGATGGACACCTGCAATAAATAAACTCTATAACAAGAGGAAATAATTGCTGTCCAAGACCAAGAAGAAGCAGGTTCCCAACTGGAAGCACTGTCTTCTTAGCCTGAACAAGCAAATAAAGCACTACTGAAATCCTCCAAACTAAGAGTCCAAATTGATGACATCTACTACAGACAATCATAAGTCCTTCTTTACATATGTCTGCAACCTCAAAGGAAGCACCCAAATCTGTTCAGAAGTAGTGGTCAGGGACACCACATATAGAAATGCTGCAGATATAGCAAACTTGCTGGCTGACAGAGTCAGTGAAAACTTCACTCCTCTGCCTCCCATCAGTAGATCAGGACATCCCCAGTACCTGTCCCCTTTCCCTTATATCTAGGGAACAGGTCATCACTGCTCTCTCAAAGGCAAAACATACAGCCTCCATGGAACACAAAAACATCCCAGACTGCATCTTACATGAACTCAGGCAGGAACTTGCAGCACCATTAGGCACCCTATTCAACCAAAGCCTGAGTACTGGCTTTGCCCCAGTTGAGTGGAGGAAGCCACTGTCAACTGTTTGCAGAAAGGTGGAGTGTCCACCAGTCTGGGAAATTATAGACCCATCAGCCTAACTAGCCTGAGCTGCAAGGCCATGGAACTGATTATCATAGACCTCATTAACAAGGACATTGACAACCTCCAAACATTTGATCCCACACAGTTTGGCTTTGTCAGTGGAAGATTATGTCTGTTAAATTTGGTCAACTTCTCTGAGACAGTCACCAAAGCCATGGACGAGGGGAAGACAGTGCACAGCACCTACCTTCACCTGGCCAGAGCCTTTGACACTATTCCCCACTCAGCCATAACAGATAAACTTTCTCAACTAGGCATCAATCTGTATGTTACCAGAATGGTAGCAAACTGGCGCACTGATAGAACCTGTAAAAGTAGAATACCCTAGGGTTCTGTTTGGGGCCTCTGTTATTTGGGATATACTTTTCTGAGGTGCAGAGAAAACAGTGGGCTATGGCTGACTATGTTTGCAGATAACTGCATACCTGGTGCTGTCACCAAATTCCTTAGTGATGTGGACATCCTCCAAGAGGGTCTCACTCAGACAAATGACTGGTGCCGGAAACATGGCTTCAAGCTGAATACCACAAAATGCATCATCATCCCCTTTGAGGAGAGTGAAGTCCCCACAAATTATCACATTAATAACTTCATAGGCATGCAATCAGTTGTGAGGGATTTGGGTACACAGGTTGATAGCAATCTGACTTTTGACTACCATGTTGCTTTCGTTGTACGGAAAGCCTTCTACATGGCCCACCTCATAAGTAAGGGTATCTCATCCAGGGACAAGGAGGTCATAACATCCCTGTATTCTTCCCTTATAAGGCCCATTATTGAGTACAATATCCCTTTCAGCATGTACCTCGCAAAGCACATGTAGCAGCTGAAGATACCACAGAGGTTCCTCCCATGGAGAATCAAGGGCCTCAGACATCTACCATACACAAATAGGCTAAAAGCCCTATCCCTCTACTCAGTTTCATACAGATTCCACAGAGGTTACCTCTGTCTGGGATACAAGGCGATCACGGACCCCACTTGATGGGACTGCTGCACATCTGCAAGTCAAGCTCCACTCAAGTAACCCACATGCGCACACTCAACCTGGTGTGTGATATCAACAGGGCTTGTTGGTGGGACAGATTTGTGCCCCAGAGACTCCTCCATCTGTGGAATAGACTCCCTCTCCACATCAAGCAGAGTACCTCTTTACCCCTTTTTTAAGCACAACCTGAATAATTGGATGGGAAACAGAAAATACACCTTTGGAATTCCACCCATGTTGCTGTTGTACTGGGGCTTCAGCTGCTGACTTGTATAAACATGTGCTAAACTCTTGGCTAGGCTCATAAGGGCCTCAAGGCTAATAGCCTAGTAATCTCCTATGATCCTATGAATACTCGTTATGGCCCTGTGTGCTGTGATGAAGTATATTGCTATGTCTCCACTCCCATCAATGCTGTAAACTGTAGTGTGTCCCCAGTGGGCGATGTCCCAGTACCATGTCATACAGCCACCATCCGACAAGTAAGTGAATGTTACTACAAGTATATGGGAACAGTTTAGCAACATCCCTGTGACACAAGGACAGACAGCACTGAAAATGTACTGTAGGGCATCTTCCCTGTAGGTGTCCGACTTCTGCAGTACACAGATGTCTGTGGAATGTGTGCATGTGCCTGATATACAGTGGATATAACAAGTTTACACACCCCTGTTAAGATGCCAGGTTTTTGTGATATAAAAAAATGAGACCACAATAAATCATTTCAAAACTTTTCACACCTTTAATGTAACCTATAACCCATACAATTCAATTGAGAAACAAACAAATCTGTTAAGGGAACAAAATATAAAAAATAAAAAACGTACAATAAGCTGGTTGCATAAGTGTGCACACCCTTAAACTAATACTTTGTTGAAGCACCTTTTGATTTAATTACAGCATTCAGTTTTCTTGGGTACACACCTGCCATCAATTAAAGATACTCTGATTAACTCCAAATAAAGTCCAGCTCTCCTAGTAGGATTTTCCTGACTTGTACTCAGTTGCCTGCTACAGCAAAAGCCATGGTTCACACAGAGATTACAAAGCATCAAAGGGATCTCATTGAATGGTATCAGTCAGGAGAAGGGTAAAAAAAATTTCCACAGCATTGGATATATCATGGAACACAGTGAAGACAGTCATCAAAAAGTGAAGAAAATATGGGACAGCAGTGATGTTGCAAAGAACTGGATGTCCCTCCAAAATTGATGAAAAGACAAGATGAAAACTTGTCAAGGAGGCTGCTAAGAGACCTACAGCAACACTGAAGGAGCTGCAGGAATTTCTGGCAAGTACTGGTTGTGTGCTACATGTGACAACAATTTATTTATTTTATTTTACATTTGTTGACTGGGTTTGTCTGACTGAACTAAGTAGCCCCTTTTCAGCAGAGGCCCAGGGAGAAAAGCTTCACATGTTCTACAGATTATAACTTACAAAAATAAGTAAACAATCAACAACTGGTTTACAGAAAATATTCAGAGCAACATATACATAAAAAACAAGGATTTAATACAGTAAAGTAATCGTGTTTGTCAGATTTAGAATCCTACATCATTCAGAAGGACTAACATAGGTTCATAGGTTGGTACTAGGCTATCGACCCTAGGACCTATACAAGCCTAGCCATAACAATTTCCTGGCTATTTATTCCCACACTATTTACTTCCCTGGACCCCTGTCTAGCAGGGTGACTGACGTGATCCCCGGGGTGAATTTTCTTTCTCCCATCCAATCGTCAAGGTTCCTTTTGAAGAGGGCCAAAGAGGCGCTCTGCTTGACATGTATGGGCAGCCTATTCCAGGGTCTGTGATGACAAGGTTTAGATCCCTGGAGCGTGTGGCTCTGAAGGATTGGAATTTCTTTAAGTGTAGCATGTCCAATAGCTCTGGGTTTGACATGGCCTTGTATGTTAAGCAGAGATTGCCTCTGAGTAGACAATATGTGACATAGTATAGCTGGAGTTTTTTAAGGCGGTCAGCATAGGGCATCTGCTTTAGGCCTGTGATTCTTTTGGTGAGGTATTTCTGTGGCCTTTCCAGTTGTTGCAGATGAGGTGTGCCACATAGAAGGATTTTCTGACTGTTGTGGTGATGTGGTTATCGAAAATGAGACCACTGTCCACCTGTGTCCCTAAGTCTCTTATCACACTTTTGGTGTTTAGTGTACTGCCACCTATGTGGTAATTCACAGGTACATGTTTTTTCCCAAAGGGGATAACATTTCTTGGCACTGTGCTTTGAACCCATGGCTCTACCACCAAGCATCTGTTTCTGTAAGCCATTTTGTAGAGTATCCACATCATTTGGGGATTCAATAATGGCTCCAGTTTGCAGTCGTCTGTGAACTTTGTTAGCCAGAGTCCCTTAGTGTTGGCCTGTACTTCAGAGAAGTAGATGCCAAACAAGAGCGGTCCCAGGACTGGACCCTGAGGTACTCCACTTGTTACTTGTCTGGAGCTGGATTTGGAGTTGGCTACTTTTACAGTCTGAGTTCTGTCAGTAAGCCAGATGGCAACCCATCAAGTGATGTAGGGATTAATGCCCAGTTTAGTAAGTCTATCTATGATTCCAGAGTGGGGGGTGGTGTCAAAGGCCTTGGTGAGGGCCAGATAGGCTGTGTGGACCTCCTTGCCCTTGTCCATGGCTCTGGAGACTGATTCGAAGAAGTCAATCAGGTTCAGAAGGCAAGATAGGCCCTTCACAAACCCAAACTGGGTGGGGTCCAGTGTTTGAAGGTTGCCAATGTCTTTGTTTATAAGTTTCATGATAATACGTTCCTTGGCCTTGCAGATCTGGCTTGTCAGACTGATGGGGCAGTAGTTTCCAGGATCTAAGGTGGATCCCCCCTTGTGTTGTGGGATAACTGTAGCTGTGTGCCACTCAGTGGGCACGAAGCCTGAGGTGAGGCTGTGATTAAACATGACACTTAGGTGAGGTGCCAGTTCATTTTGTAGTTCATGTAATACACAGCCCAGGATGTCATTTGGTCCCATGGATGCTGTATTCCTAGCTTTGGAATGCGTTTTTTACCTGTGTGGCTGTTATTACCAGAATCTGGCAACTGTCCAGTATTGACATGGGCCATTTAGAGTGTGAGAGGGGGGTGAAGTTGGCACTGAATTGATCTGCCAGGATATTGGCAATATCCTTGAGATCAGTATATGTAATGCCATTCTGTTCTAGCTCAGAGTAGATCTGAGCATTGCCATTTAGATTCTAGCCATAGTTATAGAATGCCTTGTGGTTGTCTTTGGAATCTTTGGCAATTTTATTTTCATAACTAGCTTTGGAGGATTTCATGGGGGATCTCAGCTTCTTACTGAGGCTGGTAAGGGAGTTTTTTGCATCCTGGGATTTTCCTCTTTTCTGCAACAGTTTCTCCCTTTTGTTGTAAAGTTTGTTTATGGCAGGGGATATAGGGCAATACTTTTGTTACCAGACGTAAAATCTTACATTATGCAGATAAGAATTATGTAATGTGCTTAGGACAGAGAAGTTAATGTGAGACAAGGTCTAGAGAATAAGAGAACGTTACACAGGTTGGGAGCAGATAGAGGTGTGCAGTTAGGGTTGATAAGCTGTTTAAGGTGGGTGGGTCCAGAGGCAGGTACAGTGGCTTAACAGGTATTCTTTAGTGGCTAGCTTGAATTGACTAAGTTGCTTGAGTTACCTGATCTTTAGTGGGAGTTTGTCCCATGCCTTGGAAGGATTATAGCTATAGAGAATACATCCTTTTGTGGATTTGTAGCAGATCTAGGTTAGAGCTCCAGAGGGATCTAGCAGGTGAATAGTGGGAGATGACAGATGATAGGGTAGGACAGTAAGAAGGCTGATAAAGGATGGAGTGGATGATCTGGAGTTGAGAGAGAAGAAGCTGGTGAGGTAGCTCAAGCCAGTTGAGGTGTTTGAGGGAGAGGCAGTGATGTGAGTTGTAAGTTTGATGTGCTGCAAACTTGACTATCTTGTTGTATGTAGATTCAAAGTTAGCAAGGAGTGTGGAGTTGAGGCAAGTAAGAATTTAAGAGTCATAAAATAGATTGGGTAGGAGGTAGGCATAAGAGAGAGTTACTTTAGCTTCAATGGTGAGAAACATTTTGTTGCAGTAGAGGAGCCCAAGTTTCTGAGGGTCTATATTAGTCCATCGACAGCTTAGGTTGCCGAATCTGTAATGCTTGACACCTAAGTGTTGAACTTGCAAAATCGCGAATGGCCATTTAAGTGAATTCTTTCCTCAGGAAAGAATTCAGTAGGCCGTTTGTGAACAATATTCACTTTTCAACCTAAATAAAGTGGGGGGCTTCACCCCCCACACCCCCCCAACTAAATATGCCAACTCCGAGATCACTCCACATTGCCGAAAGGGCAATTCCCTGATAACGGCCAAGCGACTTCTTTCCCAAGGAAAGAATTCGCTGAAATGACCATTCGTGATTTTGCAAGTTCGACCCTTAGGTGTCGATCATTACATATTCGACAACCTAAGATGTCGATGAACTAATATAGACCCATTTCTGATGAGTTTCCTTAATACAGTTGTTAATATGTTGATTGAATTTAAGTTAGTCGTCAATGATGACAACAAGGAGTTTAGTGCTAGTTTCCACCTCGATGTGTGTGTTATTTAGGGACAGGATTGTGAAAGTGGATTTAATGTGGTTGTAGTTTCTAGGAAGAAAAAGTAGTAGCTTAGTTTTTCTGGGTTAAAGATAAGCTGGTTATCAGAGAGACAGTTTTCTACTGAGTTAAAGGAAGTCTGTGTTGTAGAGATGAGTTCAGAGGGAGAGTCAGCAATAGTGATGGCAGTAGAGTCATCAGCGTATTGGACTAGTGATGACTGAGGACAGGAAGAATAAAAAAGATTAGTGAAGATGTTGAAAAGTAGTGGACCAAGGATGGAACCCTGAGGGACACCCATTTTAACTGGGAGAGGAGAGGAGAGTGCAGATTGCCACTTCACTGCTTGAGATCTGTCAGTGAGGTAGCTGGAAAACCATGCAACAGTAGCAGGGAAGAAGTTAAGGTTGGTTAGTTTGTGCAGAAGGACAGGGTGAGAGATGGTGTCAAAAGCTTTAGGGAGATGTAAGAATAGGCAGGAGACAGGTCTGTTGTCATCTCTGGCAAGGGCTGTAGTATTAAGAAATGATGGTAGAGCAGTAGTAGTAGTACTATGCTTTGGTCTGAAGCCATGTTGAGTAGGTGTAAGCAGATTTTCAGAGTAGATAGTGCATAACTTGTTTATGTATGCATTTTTCTAGAACTTTAGAGAGAGGAGAGAGGATGGCAACTGGTCTAAAATTAGTGATGTTTGAGGAGTTACCTCCTTTATGCATTGGTAGAGTGAAGAATTGTTCCATATGGAAGGGACTTTGGACTCTGAAATGGAGTGATTGATTAAGATAGACACAGGGAGAGCAAGAGAGTCATCAGCTAACTGAAGGAAAAGGGAAGAGGTGTTATCCGTAGAAGCTGAGCATGGTTTGAGTTTAGAAAGTAGGGATTTGATGTAGCTAGTAGATACAGGTTTGAGGGAAAAAGAATTTGATGAGAGTATAGAGGGATTTGATAGAGAGTGGTTAGAAATATTATTAAAGGTAGATGATTTGGCACTGGGGTTAAATAGTTTCGATATAGAGTCAATGAAATATGTGTTGAAGGTGGAGGCAGTATCTTTGGGAGTGTTATCAGGACAAGGATTGGGGGAGCAGGGACCACCAGGATGTAGTATGTGATTTAAGGAGTGCCAACATTTTTTCAAGGCTGAGGGTGGATTATAGTAGAAGTCTCTTTTATCTTTATTAATATGCTTTTTGGTCTGATTTCTAACTTTGTATTTTTTAGCAAGTCTGCAATGAGCTTGTTTCGGGTCCATGTTTTCCATGCTCTGTCTCTATTTTTTCATTAGGATGCAGGTGGAATTTGATAGCCATGAAGGTATATTCAATTTAATATGGACTGTGCGAAGTGGAGCAAGTGAGTCAAGAATACTGACAAAGGTGGAGTTGAAAGACAGGACAGCATCATCAAGGGGGAGTTGGGTTAGGAAATTCCAGTTAACTTTAGACAGAAAAGATTTAAAGGTGTCTGGTTGGAAGTTAGTAAGCTTGTGGCATGTGATAAATCTATGCTGTTTAGTAAAGTGAGGGATATATCTGAGTACTTTTATTGGGGAGTGATCACTTAGTGTGTTGGGAACGGTTTCAGGTTTGTGATATTTAGAGGGATGAGAGACTAGAATCCAGTCGATAAGGGTGCTGTGTGTATGAGAGTTGTTGGTATGGGTGGCATCAATGATAAGTTGAGTAAAGCCATACAAGTTAATGTATAAGGAAGAATTTGGGGTACAGAGAGTTAACCAATTAATATTGACATCACCAAGAATAATGGTTTCATTAGGAATATGTTGAGAGAAGTATGAGAGTATGTTTTCCAGGAGGGGTAAGTTATCCCCCGGGGGAATGTAGATTGCTACTATTGTGATGGTGGTATGGGTGTTAAGTACAAGGTTGGCTGTCAGTATTTCAGCAGGGGAAAAGGACGGGATAGTTTTATTAGGAGTTGTCAGAGTAAGGTGGTTAGAGTAAACAATGGCAACTCCACCAACCTTTTTCTTTTCGCGGTCAAGACACAGTGTACTATAGCCAGGAGAGTCTTTGTCATTGTGTTGGGGTTTTAGCCAAGTTTCTGTTAGGGTGATGACATCAGGGGTGTGGCTTGAGATCCAAGCAGGAAGTTCACTAACCTTGTTTAATATACTTCTAGTGTTTATTGAGTAAAAGGAGATGTGTTTGTTTGGGGGGGGGGGGCAGAGGTGTATAGGTTAGTGGAAGTATAGTTATCAGTGGAGTTGTGTTGAGTGGGACCTGGATTGGGATGAATATCTCCTGCAAGTAGAAGAACATTAGGGTAGCAGTGGCAGTTATATTTGTAAAAGTTAAAGATAAAAATATTTTGTTTTATTTTTAGGGAATGTGGTGTAGGTGGGGGAAATTTTGATTTTAGGAAAAGGAGTTTCAGTAGAAAAGATAGAAGCAAAAATAGCAGATGAATGATAAGGAGATGAGGTATCACTAGTATGAGGTATTGTAGGTACTTTGGGAATAGGAGATAACAGGATAGTAAGTGAGGTGAGAGTGTGAAGGAGGAGTAATGGTGGTAGTACAACAAAAAGGGTAGTAGAGAAAGGCATGATGGGTAAGAGTATTGAGTGCTAGAGTACTGAAATTGGTGATTGGGTAGCTAGTAGTAGGTTTATTTTACTGGTAGGTATCTGTGAGTGTGTTGCTTAGGTGATGTTTGAGTAGGGGAGCAGGAGTAATGTGGGTAGTGGAAGGAGGAGTAATAGTTTGCTAGTGTAGTGTGGGACTGGGAAGGGGTTAGTTCTGGTTTTTGTGGAGAACAAGAAGGTGAAGGTGCAGAGTGGGTGTTAACAATGGTTATGTATAAAGGAAATAATAAGGGGGTGGGTGGGAGAGGAGTGAAGTGAGCCCAAGCATAGCAAGGGTGAATGGAGCGAGGCTACACCTTAGATGCAAGAAAGTTCAAAAAACAATCTCCTGTATTCTCCATATGTCTGGGCTATGGGGTCGGGTTGCAAGATGGAAGCCTTTTCTTACACAGAAAAACATCTAGGTCTGGCTAAAATTTGCAAAACAATATATCAAGTCTCCCAAAAGCATGGGGGAAATGTGTTATGGTCTGATGAAACCAAGGCTGAACATTTTGGCCACAATTCCAACTGGTACATTTGGTGCAAAAACAACACTTCACATCACCAAAAGAACACCATCCTCACGGTGAAGCATGGTGGTGGCAGTATCATGCTTTGGGATTACTTTTCTTCAACTGGAACTGGGGCTTTTGTCTAGGTTTAGAGAATTATGAACAGTTCCAAATGCCAGTCACATTTGGTCACAAACCTTCAGGTGTCTGCTAGAAAGCTGAAGATGAAGAGAAATTTCACCTTTCATCATGACAATGACCCCAACCACATATCCAAATCAACAAAAGAATGGCTTCACCAGAAGAAAATTAAAGTTTTGGAATGGCCCAGCCAGAGCCCAGACCTAAATCCAATAGAAAATCTGTGGGGTGACCTGAAGAGGGCTGTGCACAAGAGATGCCCTTCCAATCTGATAGATTTGGAGCACTTTTGCAAGGAAGAGTGGGCAAATATTGCCAAGTCAAGATGTGCTATGCTGATAGAATCCTACCCAAGAAGACTGAAAGCTGTAATTAAATCAAAAGGTGCTTCAACAAAATATCAGTTTAAGGGTGTGCACACTTATGCAACCAGCTTATCGTTTTATTTTTTATATTGTTTCCCTAACAGATTTGTTTGTCAATTAAATTGCAGGTGTGAAAAACCTGGCATTTTAACAGGGGTGTATAAGCCTTTTATATCCACTGTATGTGGACCTTCTGCCAGACAAATGTGGATGTCTGGCAAATGGTTCGACAGTATGTGATGGTTGTTCTCAGACTTGGGGAAATCTGTCTGTCACATGCCAGAACCCTTAGAAACAGTTATGGTACAGTAATATCTCGTACTGTATTCATTCCCTTACTTTGTATGCTCAGTATGCACACTCTGTCACTGAGGTCGGGCCTGTGTCCCCCTAGTAATACTGGCTATGACCTGAAGTCCTGCTCTAGGGAGTCACCATGTATGCTAGCCATAGCTCTCAAGCAATGAGATATGGATGTCAAGTATACAGTGACCTAGCCAGAGTACATCAGGGACAGTCAGGGACACCTGTACAATGTTTGAACAATTCCTGTGTGACATTCACAGACTGAGAGGAGCTGAATGACAGTACACCATGTGATATGCCAGCTGTGTCCACCATGACTTACTGTCACTATTGTCTAACACACAATCTAGTAGCATCCGTACAGGAGCCAACCACTGTAGGAGGGACTCAGATGGCCAGAGCTGTGATCTACATCACAGCAGGCAGAGTTGAAAGGGAAGCCTGTAGGTGCTGGACAGCTATCAGCAACATGTCATTCCAAGATATGTACTACAGGCCTACTGTTGTAATCCCTATTCCCCATAACTGCATCCTCCCATCTGCATGCCATTACATGGGGACTTCTATTAAATACCTGGTAGAGTGCTTTACTCCTTTTTGTGCAGAAATCTTGAAGAATAATGCTTGTGATATTGTAGTCTGTCTTTGTAAAGCAAGTCACAGACCTGTTTACCATAGGCATCTGCTTGCCTTTTGTAGGTAATGATCATGAACAGGTGATTGCCTTTGCACCAATCTGTGGCTCAGACTTGCTAATTGCATCCAGAAAAGCTGGGTTGCACTTTCATTAGCCAATGGCATGGCACAACAGTGCTATATTTAAAGCTTACATATAGGCCTTGGCCCCTTTCCTATTCTGTGAGACAGACATTATGGAGGTGTGGAGACTACAGCATCACAGAGGGTAGGTAAAATACTGTCCACTGTTGGGATTATGTGGTATGTCCACAGATTTTCATGCTATGTTTGGACATTGTGAAAAGACTTTCTGATTATGTGGCAGTTTTCTGTTAAACAATGTGGGTTCAGGTTTGTAAGGGGGAAGACAGAAGTGAGTGTCATACATCATATGCATCAGAATATGCATGCTGCTGCAGTAGCTGCTGGTCTATCAGCTGTGTATGTTTGTAGGGGAGGACTGTGACACATGTCTCTGTCACTTGACCTTTGTCCCCCCACCCCTCTATTTATGGGTGTTGTGTGGATCCCTTGATCTAGGTGGTTGTGAGATATAATAGATCTGTAGCAGGTAGCTGAACATACTACCACATATGTTGCAGGCTGAAGCTCCTGTGATTTGCCCAGGGGCCTAATGGGGAGTGTGAACACATTGGAGGACAGCAATCTGTATGTGTCAGTGATGGAGCAGTGTCAGCTCTGTTGTTAGAGCATAGCCAGGGTGAGGATACCCATAACAGTCCAGATGAGGCATGTGCTTAAGATACATATGTTATATAACACTGCCAGTTGAAGAGTGGTAAGCAACATATAGGTAGCCTATACATATTTGAGCAGTGTGTCCCTATCTACAGGGCTTTCATGTGTTAAGATGGGTAGCAGTAACCTGTTTTGGTTAAAATTGCATGGCTCAGTCATTATTTGTTGTATTCACAAGCATGTAATTGAAGTGCAACACACTGGATTCGAACCCAGGACTGTGGGTGGCAAAATGTACAGCATGCTAGGAATTTAACAGACTGAGCTACTGACTCAATACTGCAGCAGGTGTATTTGCAAGATATATGTATATGCATACAGTCTGTTACACAGGATTGGTATTAGCATGTGTTCAGCTGGGTATGACATGTAACACTGAACTATCTGTCATGATTTTGTAACCTCAAGCTGTACTGACTTCCCAGTACTTCAATACACAGAACAGGTTTTGTGACAACTGTGCCAACAGTAGGTGGCACAACTGTGGATATTCTGCAACAGTCTGTGCAGTTGTCAGGTATACCTAATGTCCTAGACCTCATGTACATCCATCATTATTTATTTGCCTATGTACTGGTTTGGTGTCTGCATCACAGTCCCAAGTACGCTGCCAATTTTCCCATTATATGTGCAAGCAGTGTATCATTGGCAATCAGGATATGTTTATCAAAACAGATGTTTTATTTCAAAGTGGAGTGGCCTAGTGGGCTAATGCACTATGCTGTAGTTGCCAGGGTTCTGGGTTCGAGAGTTGGTAGGAGTAATTATTTTGCAGATGTGCCTAACAGTGTCAGAAACACAGAAGGTGAGTTCTAAGCAGTTTTAAGCGGGTTTGTGCAGCGCAGCATATGACTTAGCCCTGCTTAAACCCAAGCTAATTCCAAAAAAGAAAAGAAAAAAGGGGTGATAGAAAAGTGGTGAAATAAGGGCAAGGAGGGGAAAAACACTGTGAAAGGCAGGTAGGGATGTGCAGGATGGGTGTAGGAAAGGACCATAGCTCTCTTTTTCTTGTACAGCAACAGCTGCGCAGATTGTAGACAATTTGGAATTTGGATCTTTTGAGGGCAACACAAATGTGTTGATTGACTCATGTAATGATTAAAGTTTGATCAATGGATGCAGGTGTAAAATGGAGAGCAATGTATAGGGTGATTTTTTTGTGGGAAAGATACCCATTTTTTTTAAGGAGAGAGTCGGATATTCAGGAAGAGTTACAGGTACGTGTAGGGAGGTAAGTTGGGTAGGAGAGGTTGCATTTGCAAACAGATAAGACAGCATATAGGGGCAGTATATGACACATGAGGTGGTAAACACCTTGGATGGGGAGGCTGTTGTGGAATCGGAGAGCCATGTTCCCCCAGTTGGCAGCAGTGAGACTAAGCTCCCCACCCATGGGCAGTCAACACTGTTCCTTCACTGCCCTGAAGGTGGCTGCGCTGGGGCTGGGTGCCAGGGCCACCTTGCCCCTCCAGGTTAGCCAGTCTGCCCTCAATTCAGTGCAGGCAATCTTCGTAACCATGGTGCACAATCCTGCGCACCATCTCGGCAGCTGTTGCTGGGTGATAACTCCCCCCTCCACACCCATTCCTGGGGGGGATAGACCCTGTCTCCTGAGGTGGTTCTCCCTGTAGTTGGTGCAGGACCAGTAGAGAGGGCACCACCAGGTTGGGTCCCAGACATACTGGGCTCAGTGCCACAGCTGTCTGAGGTAGGGTAGGTGGATCGTCAGGAACCAGCCTACCCAGTTGGGCTATGGTGCTGCGGTTTTTCAAAGTGTATAGGTTAGCAATGAACAGAATATTTAGTTAGTTATAACAGCATGCCAGAACATTGCACATAAACCAGTTAAATAACATTTCATAGCCTATGGAATACAACAATAAGTGGCTATACAGTCAGTATTGTAATAACATGCCAGTAACAGTTACGGCATAAGGCCAACCACATAGGTAATTAAACAGGGTATGTTAGTATGCAACCATTGTAAAACATAACAATAATAAAACACAAGGCCCTACACAACATTTTGAGAACAGCATATGTTAAAAGTAAACCATACCTGATGTATAACAATAATAAATTATGATGCAGATAAGGAATGGGGGGAGGGAATATATTCCATTACTACCAGTGTAGGCTATATTATTTGCAATGGTACTCTTATATGCTCTACAGGTCTGCCCTTACATTATGTGTACATATGTATACAAGTGCCCTGTAGCTTCTGTAGCACATACATACCTCTCAAGCTATCCGCATGGGATAGTATGGGCCAAGCTGTAACACCCACAGATACACAACTACAGGGGCCTATTACATGTCAGGGGGACATATATGACTACCAAGGTGTACTGTGGACTGATGTGTGACTCTGCTATTGACATAAATCAAGTGGATGATAAATCTGTGTCCAAGGGATTTGGCAACAATGATCACAGTTTGTAACAGCATGACACTTGAGAGACATGTATTGCACACTCTACAGAGAGTTTACCTATCATTCCTTCCTTGGCAGGCATGGGGTTAGACTATCAGCAGACATTCACAGACATTCCAGGCATACGCCTGTACCAAGATTAAACAGTTTTATTTATTTTATTAACTTTTATTGTTATTGTACTTATTGACTTTATTTACTGACGTCTTATCACCTTGCTGAGCAATGCTGTTAACACTCTGGTACATCTGAGCATAGACATGACTAACCCATTCGAACACCTTCTACAGATATTTATTTGCCTGTAATTCCTGTGGGGAGAACATTTGTTAACTATACGTAACTGTTTCTATAAATATTTAGTAGTACTTGTCCCTGGATTTGAACCCCGGTCTGTGTGTGACAAAATGTACTTCACACCAAGCATTTATCAAACTGAGGTACTGAGCCACTGCTGAATATTGATTGACTGATATGTGCCTAGAGCTCACCTGGTAACAAAATATGACCTGGTAATAGAGGTAGAGTGTTATACAAGACTGCAGTGACACTTGAACACACATGCATGAGATTCATACATGACAGAGATAGTAGTGAACTTTGCATTAATACATGGAATGCAGGTGTAGACAACTAAGCCCTAGTGGGTGGGAATATCTGTGATGTGTACAGACCATATCGGAGAGCTGAGTTGGCTACCTGACCCATATATAGTTGCAGATGGTATATTTGCAGTCTACAGCTATTACAGTTTCATACTTGCCTGTAGCAGCATACCCTAAGAGCAGGAATGCTTATAGCTGAAATGCAGTGGTTAACATAAGACAATCTTGAGCTACACAATATACCATGGGTGTTCATATTATTGGTTCAGGTCTTAGTGCAGAACAATTATCATAATGCATTATATCTTGTAGTAAAGCTCCACATCTACAGTTTAGGAAAACACTCTTTATTAGCAAATCTTCAGTCACTCAGTGGTATTATTCCTGTTTTTACTTCACAGCAGATGTAATACTCAATTTCATGACCAGCAGCCCAAAATACAGACATAATGCACAACACATATAAGGGGTGACTTCATGCAGTGATTGGTATATGTCTACAATCTTTATTGATAAGCAGTTCATATAATGCAAGTGTTGCAATACAGCTGTAATTTTACAATTAATGAGTAGAATCTGTATTTCCTTAACATTATTAATACAGTAGAAACTTTATTTCCTTAACATTATTAGGGTTCATGCTTTTATCTTTATTGAGCTGTACCTGGCATTACTCAGTTATATTAGTCAGGGTCTATGACCACTTTCATTGCAGTACAATCAAAATTGAATATACCTACTGGCAGTTACTAAGTTATTCTTTCTTATTTATATGACTATAGATGGCAAAATACATCTTTACTCACCACACTCACGGCACAACCTAGCCAAATGCCCTGCATGAGCCTCCAGGTTGTGAGTGCTCTCCTCTGTAGCTGTGAGGAGAGAAACACACCATTACGTGAACCTGTCTATCACACATTCAGAGTAGAGTTTGGAAAAACAATAACAATACTTACAAACTGATGGGACATTCTTGTCTCTAGCATCTTGGATCCAGGTGGCCAAGAGATCCCTCCAGCCCACTGATTTGTACTCCAACCCCTGGTACTGGCCCTGCAGCAGCCAGGCATCATTGTATTTTACAAGAAGTCCAACCATGACCCTGGACTCCAGAATGCCCCACTGCTGTACCCGGAAGCACGCACCCTCTCCAACTCCTGCCATAGTCTTTGCCAAGATCAAACTCCAACAGGTTATGAGTGTATTCCTGCCTGTTGCACTTAAATAAACATATTTTTCCACACTTTCCCACCACTGGGCCACTTTTAAAAATGCAGAGCTTCATTTAGCACCAGGCAAACCTGCTGAGCTCAGCTGAGCAGTACTTAAACTGGTAGTGCTTAGCGGTGTGCAAACCAGCTTAGCTGAGCTGATCAATGCTTAAATGGGCATTGCTAAGTGGTGCTTTGCACTGCTTAGCAATGTGCAAACCAGCTAAGCACTGCTAAAACATTCCTTGTTTAATCAGTGCTTGACTAGGCACAGTTGTGCTTAGTGGAGCTTAGCTAAGCATAGAAAGCAGGATTTAATAATACATTTTATAATTGTACAATTGCAAACTAAAATGTTAAATAACATGTCTGTGAATATATACATTACTCCATCAAGGTTTTACACATACTTCTCATAATTGTGTATTTGCAACATAAATGCTTCATATCCTGTCTGTGTATTCATATAAAATTTAATCAAGGTTTAACAGTACTTCTCATAAATGTGCATTTGCAAACTAAATTTAATAACCTGTCTGTGTAATCAAAAAATGTAATTAGGATTTAAAAGATGTCTCATACTGTGTATTTACAAAATAACCTGTGTGTATTTGAACTCCAGCACATAAGGCTGTCACTCTAACCATTCAGCTACATGGCCGTGTGAAATGCTGTTATACTTTTTATTTATTTATTTATTTATTTATTTATTTATTGCAGTTGGTTTACCAGGATAGTCCATTGGGCCACAAGGAACCCGTTTTCAATGGAGTCCTGGGGAGAAAAGCTCCAAAAATACATTTAACATTCTTACAAACATATATCCACACAAACATTTCAAGTTTAACAATAGTAGTAATTATATTTATTAGCTCAGAAATATCCATTTAATACAGAGTAGTTTGGAAAAATTAGTTACTGGAAAGGAAGAGGAGGTTCAGTGACATGATGAAGTGGAGGAAGAAGAGAACCTAGGGGCTTATCTAATAACTTCTGTAGAATCTGGGTAGAATAAGATGAGGCAGAGCAATGGCGGATGAGAGAAGGAGAAGAGTAGGTTATGTAGGGTGGGAGCAGGAGCATTCCCACTGAGATGCTAGGTGTGTATAGAGAGATTTTTTGAAAACTGAGTGATTAGAGGACTTTTATATATATCTCTCCACTACATTTAAGCACCACTAAGCACCGTGGTATGCCATGCAAACCCACTCAGCTATGCTTAAATCAGACCTTTCCTAAATAATTAAATGCATCCAGTTTCTATTTTTAGATGTCTGGCACATGTCCACTGCTAAGCAGTTCACTGAGCTGCACTAACACACACACAAAAAAAAATTATAACAAATTAACTTTTTCCTTACAAATACATACATTGCTATCCAGCACTTTGGCAGTGCAGGGGGTGTGTTACTCATCTCTGGACACAGTAACACACTCCCTCCACTGATTCACTAACCATGTTACATGGTTCTCCCTCACTAATGCACCTTCATTAATATGCAAAGTGCGCTGCCGAGGGGGATCCGCATACACGGCCATGGTACCTTCCATGTATGCCTTCCACTATTACTACACATATTTTATTAAATGCCCTTGGCATTTTTTTATACACACACACACACACACATATATATATATATATATATATATATATATATATATATATATATATATATATATATATATATATATATATATATATATATATATATATATATATATATATATATATATATATATATATATATATATACACACACACACACACACACACACACACACACACACACACACACACACACACGCATATATGTATTGTGGACAGGTAATGCTGCTGAGTCTGGTGTTCTTTCTAAAAAGGATGCAATTTATTATGATCAACCAAAGTGATATGCAGGTTGCAGCTTCAATCATAACTTGTTGGCAAAAGCTCTCTGATAATAGGTCACTCTGGATGCCCTTTGAAAAGAATATTTCAGGAATTTTTACTTCCTTCTCCTAGAGGAGTTTCTGTGGACATTAAGCACTCTTTACCAAGAGTGAGAACAATCTGCCTAGGCTTGACTCAGCCCTCTTTTTATATTTAATTCTTTAGATTGGTGAGAACTACCACAATATGCCATAATGACCCCCCCCCCCCCAGATATTTATCAGTTTTGTGTCTCTTTGGTGAGTTGAGCCAGCTCAATGCAGCCCACTGCCATTTAAAGGCTGTCACTTTTCAATGGTCTGTAATGGCTGCCCACTGTGGTCATCCTGAAACACAGATCTGCATGCACACAGGTGCCCTATCAAAAAATGAAAAAATGGCTAGCATGCTACACGACTGACTCTCTTTTTTGGGGAAGTTGCACTCATGTTGACAGTCATAGGTCTTAACATTAGGCTTTATTCTAGAAATACTTGCTGTCAACTTAAGTGACTTACTTCAGTGTAAGCCCACTTTGTAGATAGTCACTTACACCAAGTGCAAGTCTTTTGGAATTTGACCCTTTGTCAATGATAACTGGTGCAAAAATGTTGAATGCAATCCACCAGCACTGAAAATTAATGCATTTCAGACCACCCCATACAGCTGCTGCTCTGGATAGTAAGTTCCATTTACTATAAGCAGGTGCTCTCTGTCTGGGGTTGTCCTAGCCCTCTTCTATTATCTGTTAATGTTAACTCACAAGCCTACTCTTTCCAGCACTGGGGTGGGGGGTACCACACTACTCTTAAATTAATCGACACAACTGAGAAAACCTCTGACTACATTTAAAGAAAACAGAACTCTTATTTACAAATTTTTGGGTTGCAAGCATATTTCATATTGCGGTGTTAAACTGTGTGTGTGTGTGTGTGTGTGTGTGTGTGTGTGTGTGTGTGTGTGTGTGTGTGTGTGTGTGTGTGTGTGTTAGGGGTTCCTGCATTTGGTCTAAATTCCCTTTCCCTGAAGACTGTGCAAAGTTTATATATATATGTGTATATCTATATATATATCTATATATATATATATATATATATATATATATATATATATATATATATATATATAGGTTCATAGGTTGGTACTGAACTTTCTGCCCGAAGTCATTTGAAGAGTGATAGTGAGGGGCTCTGTCTTATGTAGATCGGGACCCTGTTCCTTAGTAAGGGAAGTCTCTGCGAAGGGAATCTATCCCTCTAGCATGTTCTATTCATTGTTGTGTTGAGGTTTATATCCCTAGAGAGTGTAGCTCGAGTAGATTTGGTTTTGCTAAGATAGAGCATGTTCAACAATTCTGGGTTGGACATGGCTCTGTACATTAGACAGAGATCGCCTCTGAGAAAGCGGTATGCAACAGAGAACAGTCTTAGCTTTTTCAATTGTGCTGCATAGGGCAACTGTTTGAGGCCAGTAATTCTCTTGGTTAGGTACCTCTGTGGTCTCTCCAGCTGCTGGAGATGTCTAGCCAGGTACATTCCAATTGGTGTATTGTACTCAATAATGGGTCTGATGAGGGAAGAGTAGAGGGGCACCATTACATCCTTAGATCTTGATCCGAACCCTTTCATGATTTAGCAACATGGTTATCAAAGGAAAGCTGGCTATCTACTTGGGTCCCTAGATCCCTTATTTCTTCTTCAGATTTCAGGGGATTACCTCCTATGTTGTAGTTTGCGGGCACTCTGTTTTTTCCAAAGGGGATTACTATGCATTTTTTTGCATTTAGCTTGAGACCATGGCTTTGACAGCATGCATCAGTCTCATTTAGGCCCTTCTGGAGGATCTCCATGTCAGCCGCAGACTCTATTATACACCCAGTTTGCAGTCGTCCGCAAACTTAGCCACAGCCCTTCTGTGCTTGCCTGTACTTCTGAGAAGTATATGCCAAACAGGAGGGGCCCCAGGACAGAGCCCTGAGGCACAACACTCATTACTGGTCTGGATTCGGACATAGATCCCGCTACTCTTACTTTATGGAATCTGTCTGAGAGCCAGTTTGTGATCCATCTTGTGACGTAAGGGTTTATGCCCAGGCTGGTGAGCTTATCAATAATACCCAAATGGGGAATGGTGTTAAATGCTTTAGCAGGGTCAAGGTAAGCCGTGTGTATCTCCTTTCCCTTATCTATAGCCTGAGTAACTGTCTCAAAGAAATCCACCAGGTTCAGGAGGCATGATCTGTCCTTGACGAAGCCGAACTGTGTGGGGTCCAGCGACTGGAGGTTCCCAATCTCTCCATTTATGAGTTCCATAATGATTCGCTCCATAGCCTTACAGATCAGACTGGTCAGGCTTATTGGTCGGTAGTTCCCAGGGTCAGTTGTGACACACACACACATATATATATATATATATATATATATATATATATATAATTAGCAGAGGGTATGGGGGTGAACACCCCCAAATTGGGGATGCAAGGGAACTTGCCCCCTGCAAAAATTATGTTTTTTTTTTTTTGTGAAAATTGCATGCACCAAGGTTCTTTCTCAGAACATCTGTAGTAATGTGTCAACATTTGGTTTGTCAGCCTTTTGCAATCAAGGTTACTGAGGTCTATGTATGAGCTACTCGACTAAAGTGAGTAGACCCATAAATATATATAAACTGTATATATTACAAATAAATTACAGAAATCTCTGAGTTAATTATAAATTATTGAGAGAGAAAGAAAAACATAAGACACTGTTTTTCTGAGGGCAACAGTGCTGTTATTTTATTTAATTGGAGTGGGTGTTTTTGTGTTAACAATAAAACTTATTCTGACTACTATTTATAAATAATTTCCACATGTAGTTATTTTCATGTGCAGCCATTTTTGAGAATATTGCTTATCATAATGCAGTCATTAGTAATAACTCCTTTCTACTGGTCTTCACAAAAGGTGAGCTTGGCATTACTAAATCATTCTGTTCATTTCTAGTCACTCCTTTCGTGTTCTAGTTGCTAACTAAATTTAGGTCAGTGTCATTAAAAATGAGAACTCCTCTGCTTATGTGCTTTACAGCAAAATCTGACTTGTCATATTCTTCAAAGACACATAACCATGTTGAAACTAAAAAGTTGTATTTTGCCGCCTTCTTTACTTTAATCTCAGATAAAAAGTTACAATGACACTGTAATTTAAAATGCTTGATATACAAGTGTAACTTTATGGCCATATAAATATATTTCCTCCTCTGTGTATATGTTTCAAGAAAGGAGAGTTGTGTATGGCCTTACAAATATGCTTCCTCCTCTGTGCGTATGTTATAAGAAAGGAGAGTTGTGAAAAAACATGTTTTCTATGCAGATTTTACTGGGTGATTAATTCAAATCTGCTACCGATGAGTTGAAGTATTAGATGTAACATAAAAAGAGGGTTGTTGGGATCTCAGTCAAAAGAACTTGTGCTTTTGTGAAAGTGGACTTTGTGTTCAGAGATAAACACAAGATTTATTTTCCTGAGAAGCTAAAAGTCTAGATGACTTTATCTTGGATGAAAGCTGACTTTTATTTTGTTTTATAAAGGCACTTATTAAGTGCTACTTTAACACATGCATACAGTAATCATTAACATATCATGTCCGAATTTTTCTAGAGTATTGCCCCATCCCATAATACTATCAGTAAACCTCCTTGGAATGCACAGCCCTTAGCATGTACACTGATCAAACTTAAATGCAAGTTATTTTCAGCTGTGGTCTCTACAAACCTGACTGACTCCTCAGTTCAGAAAACGGGAACAAAAGGAAGAATGCTTAAAATCAGCAGCAATCATAATTTACTATGAAAAAGGTACCTTTAATTATATGACAGGATAGGCTGTATCAAGAACAGCTCTCATTTTCAAAAGACTAGAAAAACTATTAATCTAAAATAAAAAAAAAAAAAAAACCTTAGGACTTTATTCTTGAAGTGTAATAATGTCCCTTCTTCTACTGATACAACAGTAATACCCTACTCAGACTTATCTGGCATAAGGTACACAAAACGTAGGCCCATGTGTTGTCAGTCAGTAAATACGTGTTTCCACTGCTGCTAAAGTTGTCAGTTCCACTATACTGCTGCTTGTCATCCAGCGTGAGAAGGCAGTGTTCTCCCAGCCCCCATTAACCATGTTACTTACAGCAATCAACCCCTAGGTCATAGCATGCTGCACAAAACAGAAGTATCACCCCCACTGTTTGACAACACTGAAGCTGGTTGCTGTGAGGTGGATTTTACACATCTTCATGTTTAATCTAATACCGTCAACTTTTCAGCAGCCAGCTTCCTCAGCTAACTAGAACGCAGTCTCAAAAAGTCATAGCAAAGCAGTGGCAGAAATGTTAACAACTCATGACTTCACTCAGGGTTATTTTTCCATGTATTTTGTAGTCTGAGGTTGTGTTTTTTTGATAATCAAACTAGAGTGAGCAATGATAGGTTGTTGTAGGTCTGCACTCTAATGTGATAAGTTGATGCTAGAATGCATGGAGAATCCCATTTGACACGCATGAATCTTCCATTAGAACTTCAGTCTCATGTTTTATTTATTTTTTATTTGTAGTTTATGAACAGAATCATGCCAACCACAACCTACAATTTTGGGCAGCTGAACAAGATGAACAGCATACAGAGTAGGATGTCCCCACATTCGCTTTAATGTAGGTTCAATAAGCAGCTGTTTTTCTTATTCTTTCTGGTGGTTTGTCAAGAACTACAAGCATGTATTTTGTGTATGCTGTTAGTTTTCATTCATTTTCACTTTAGTAAGGGATAAAGTTCCCATCGATTGCCCCTTGCAGATTTTTTGTTGTTTTCTTGTTTAAAACACTGATAAAACATAACTCAAACTGAAGTTATTCAAATTAACATAAGTAAAGCTACTGTGCATACCAAATATGTCATACATTCTGTAGCACACAATGGGTATGCCATATATTCCTTCAGCACATATGCTAAGGATGTCATATATTCTTGCAATACACGTTTAATATGTCATAAATTCCTACAACATACATGCTAATTATGTCTAAGATTCCTGCAGCACACATTCAGAGAATTCCAAACATTCCTAGAGCACACTTGATTAGTATGTCATACATTCCTAAAGTTCATATGCTATGTCATAAATTCAAGCAGCACACATGCTGAGTATGTCATGTTCCTACAGCACACATGCTGAGTAGGCCATGCATTTCTAGAGCACACATGTTGAGTATGCCATACATTCCTACACTATAAATGCTGAGTGTATCATACTTTCCTACAGCACATAAGATGAGTATGCCATACATTATTTGAGCACAAATGCTAAGTATGTCAAAAATTAGTACATTATACATGCTGAATATATATTTTCCTGCAGCATACATGCTGAGTATGCCATACATTCCTGGAGCATGCATACTGGTCATGCCAAAATTCCTACAGGTTACATGCGGAGTATGCCATACATTCAAGCAGCACAGGATGTCATGCATTCCCACAGCACACATGCTAAGTATGACATACATTCCTACAGCACACATGATGAGTCTGTCACACATTTCAAAGTACACATGCTAATTATGCCTTATATTCCTTCAGCACATATCGTAACTCACGTTTTTCAGCACACATACTGAGTATGTCATACATTTCTACAGCATGCATACTGAGTATATTACATATTCCTTCAGCATACATAATGGGTATGCCATACATTCCCTCAGACAATATGCTGAGTATGCCGTATACATACCTTGAACACACATGCGGATTATGTCATACATTCAACAGCACACATGCTTGTTACACCATACATTGCTACAGAATACATATTGAGAATGTCATACATTCCTTCAGCATAGATGCTGAATATGTCATTCATTCCTACAGGACACTTACCAAGCATCTGTTAGCCACAAATATGTTGTTGTGTAAAATGGAACCCAGAACAGCAACACAACCCCATCAAACTCCTCCAGCGAACCAAGACAGCTGTAAGATGGTAAAAGACAGCAAAAAAAAAAATAAAAAAAACATTCACAGTAAGATACTGTTTGCTGAATGTAAAAATGCACAAAGGAACCAGAACCAGGTCTACTCATAAAATCTTTTTCTGCTTCTAGTTCCTTTGTGTATATTTACATTCAGCAAACAGTTTCTTACTGTGAATGATTTTTTGGCTGCCTTTTACCACCTTACAGCTGACTTGGTTCGCTAGAGGAGTTTGATGGTAGTCGTGTTGCTGTTCTGAGTCACATTTACTGAATGTGCCAAATGTCTCTATAGTATACATGCTGAGAAAGTGATTCAGTTCTAAAACACATGTATTATGTTGCACATTCCAAGAGAATGCATGTTAAGTATGTTATTGTACAGCAGACATGCTGGGTAGGCCATACATTCCATCAGTACACATTGTGAATGTGTCATACATTCCTACAGTATTCGTGTAAGTGTCTCAAATGTTCCTACAGCACACATTCTATATATGCCATACATTCCTACAGTACACATGGTGAATATGTCATACATTCCTACAGCACACTTGCTGAGTATTTCATACATTTCTATAGTGAACATTTTGAGTATGTCATACATTCCTGAGGAACACATGCTGAGTATGTCATAAATTTCTGCAGCATACATACTATGTCATACAATCCTGTAGCACTCATGACGAGTATTTCATACATTTCTGTAGTATACATTTTGAGCATTTCATGCATTCCTGAAGAACGCATGCTGAGTATGTCATACATTCCTGAAGCACGCATGCTAAGTATGCCACACATTCCTATATCACATATGCTGAGTATGTCATATAATTCTACAGCAAACATGTTGAGTATACAAAACATTCCTATAGCACACATGATGAGTATGTCATACATTCCTAAAGTACACATGCAGATTATCCCATATAATCCTGCAACACATATGCTGAGAATGTCATGCATTCCTATCATACACAAGCTGAAAATGTCATACATTAATACACACACATGCTGCATATTCTCTGTCTTCTTATAGCACACATGCTGAATACACCATACATTGCTACACATATGCTATGTCATACATTCCTAAAGCATACACAATGGGTATGACATACTCAGAATTCCTTACATTTCTTCAGCATATGCTGAAATTTATTTTATTGCTACAGAAAACATACTGAACATGCCATAGGTTTCTACAGTATACATATTGAGTATGTCTTTCATTCCTGAAGCACACATTCTGAGAATGCCATACATCCCTACAGCAAACTTGATGAGTCTGCTGTAATTCCTGAAGTTCGCATTCTCTGTCATACAATGCAGCAGCACACATGCTGACTATGTCATAGATTCCAGCAGTATACCTGCTGAGTATGTCATTCAATCCTACGTTACACATACTATGTCACACATTACAAGAGAACACATGCTAAGTATGTCATGTTCATACAACATGCATGCTGGGTATGCCATACATTCTAACAGTTCAAAGTTGAGTATATCATATGCTTCTATAACACACATGCTATGTAAGCCATGCATTCTGACTGCACACATGCTGAGTATTATATACCTTCCTATAGTATACATGCTATGTCATACATTCCTGCAGCACACATGCTAAATATGTCATATATTCCTAAAACACACATGATGGGTATGCCATACATTCTTGCAGCATGTATGCTTTGTATGCCATATGTTCCTACAGCACACATGTTCAATATGTCATACATTGTACAGTGCGCATGCTAAGTTTGCCATACATTCTTACAGCACATATGCTGAGTCTTTCATACATTTATAGAGCACACATACTAAGTATGTCATAAACTAATATAGCAGAAATGCTGTATATACCCTGTCTTCCTAAAGCACACACTTGCTGAATATGCCATACATTCCTACAGCACACATGCTAAGTATATTGTACATTAATTCAGCACAGATGATGAATATTTAATTAATTACTGATGCACACAGACAGAACATAATATACTACAGCACACATGCTGAATAAATCATACATTCTTACAGTACACATGTTGAGTATGTCATAAAATCCTACAGCAGGCATGCTGGGTATACCATACATTCATAAAGCACACATGCTGATAATGCCATATATTCCTTTGACATAAATGCTGAATATGCAATTCATTACTACAGCACACATGCAGATCATGCCTTATGTTCATATCGTATACATATTGAGTATGTCATAGGATCATAGGATCACAGGAGGTTTCTAGGCTATTGACCTGGAGGTCATTTCAAGCACAGCCATTTCATCCCAATGTAATACCATAGATACTATAGGCAGTACCCAGGATTGTATTTATTAATGACCAGGAGGATTTTGAGTGATATCCCCAGTAAGAATTTACAATGTCCCATCCAATCATCCAGGTTCCTTTTCAACAGTGTCATAGAGGTGCTCTGCTTGACATGAATTGGCAGCCTATTCCAAAGATGTGGCAGTCATTGGGAGACAAATCTGTCTCTCCAGCAAGTCCTATTCAAGTCGCAGGCCATATTTAGGTCTCTGGAATGAGTAGATCTAGTCCCATTTGATTTACAGATGTGTAGCAGATTCATTAGGTTTGGGTTGGAGATTGCTCTGTAAGCCAGGCATAAGTCTCCCCTAAGAAATCTATATGATACTGAGTATAGTGACAGAGACTTTAGTCGGTCTGTGTAAGGCACATGCTGGAGTCCCTTAATCTTCTTAGTTAGAAACCTCTGAGGTCTCTCCAATTGCTGCAGATGCTTTGTACAGTATATGCTGAAATGTGCATTATAATTAATGGGCCTGATTAGTGACCAGTATAGAGAGGCTATAACCTCCTTTGCTTTAGAGGTGATGCCTTTGCTAATCAAGTGTGCTATGTAGAAAGCCTTTCTTACTACAGTAAACACAAGGTGGTTAAAGTTAACATCACAGTCTATATGTGATCCCAGATCTCTTACCACTTCATAGGTACATAGGGTATTGTTGTTAATTTGCTAGTGTGAAGGGATATTGTTTTAACCAAAGGGAATGATGATGCATTTCTTTGCATTCAGTTTGAGACAGTGACTAAGACACCAGTGATTAGTCTGTGTAAGACCCTCCTGAAGTATACTGACATAATTTGGAGATTCAATAATTGCACCCAGTTTGTAGTCTACAAACTTTGTTAGCCATAGCCTCTTAATTTTGGTCTGAACTTCTGAAAAGTATACACCAAACAGTAAGGGGCCAGCACTAACTCTTGTGGCATGCTACTGATGACAGGTCTGCTGGTTGATGTGGAGTCAACCACTTTGATAGTGTGTGGCTGGTTTGTGAGCCACTTGGCAAACTGTCTTACAACAAAGGGGTTTACATTCTATTTGCTAAGTTTATTGGTAATGCCTGAGAGTGGGATTATGTCAAAGGCAAGGTATGCTGTGTGCACAGATTTGTCCTTGTCAATGGCCATGGTCACATTTTAGAAGAAATACACCAGGTTTAACAGGCAGAATCCACCCTTGCCTAAGCCAAATTGGGTTGGGTACAGGGTTTGGGGTCACCTATGTCTTTATTTATGAGGTCCATGATGATATGTTCCATGGCTTTACAAATGAGGCTGGACTGACTTATGGGTCTACAATTCTCTGGGTCTGTTGCTAAGCCACCTTTGTGGATGGGGAATAACTGTTGCTGTTCTCCATTTTGCAGGAACAAAGCCAGTGGTAAGGCTTTGATTGAATAGGGTACTTAATGGTGATGCTAGTTCATGTTTTAGTTTGTTTAGAAGACAGCCTGGAATGCAGTATGGTCTCATAGAGGCTGTGCTTTTTGCCTTAGACAAGGCTTTAATGACCTGCTGTACAGATATGTAGGATGGGGGGAGAGTGGTCTGTGATAACTTTGGGGGGAATAAGGGAGTGAAATTTTCACCAAATCTGTCTACTAGCAGGCTTGCTGTCTCTGTGGGATCAGTGTGTGTGATAACATTAGTCAGTAGTTCGGCACTTGCTTGGGTCCTACCTTGCAATCTATGTACGTAGCTGTAAAAGGCCTTATGATTATCCTTGGCTATGATTGCTAAGTTTTTTCTCAAAGTCACCTTTAGAGGATTTGACATGTCTTATTTGCCTGTTGAAGCTGAGGAGGGTACTTTTCCATTGTTGGGACCTTGCCTAAGTTTTCTTAGATAGCAACTTTTTGCATTTGTTGTAAAGTTTTCTGATGCTGGATGTCCACCAGGGCAGCTTTTTTTTTTAATTGGGGCTCTGGCTTTGATTCTCTATGGGACAGCTGAGTCTATACACTTATACAAGTAATTGTACAGGGCTTTAATGTAAACTTTGGTGTAGTTACCACTTCAAACTGGTGGGGGCTTGGAATGCATTTATACCTTCCCCTAGGAGGGTATAGTTTGCTTTGATGAAGTTTTTTAGTCTGACTTCACCCTTTGAGAGTTCTGGTGCTAGTGACAGTTTAAAGGTGACTGATTTGTGGTCATATTTAACTAATGAGGGTCCAACAGTTGCGATGGTGCATCTGTTTGTCATATTAGTGAGGATCACATCTAATATGTTTGTTTCTCTTGTTGGGGTTTGAACAATTTGTTCCAGGGCATTTGAGTTGACAAAGTCAAGGAACTTTTACGCTAGTGAGTTTGGGCTAGAGTAGGTTTCCCAGTTGATTTATTTATTTATTTGTTTATTTATTTACATTTGTAGACTGGGAGTATCCGACTGGACGTAGGTCCATTTTCAGCTGAGGCCTGGGGAGAAAAGCTCCACAGTTAAAATAAACACACAGTAGTTACACTGGATTACATAACGATTAACAATTTAACATAGCAATTACTTACAACATATTTACAGATGATGAACATAGTACATCAGTAGACAACTAGAATCTTTATCTGTGAAGTACATAACAGACATTAACAAATGTTACAATAAGAAGTTCCTGCTGTATAATAAGTACTAGGCTTATGAGCATCTGAGCTTGCTATAATCAAGGTAGTTAGTGGAGTGGAAAGAAAGGTAGTGGTTGGATGGGGTGGGTGTTATTAGAGTCAGAGTTGCAAGGGCATAGCCGGCATGTTTTAGGTGCGCTTTTAGTAAAGTTTTGAAGTGGGTGCATGATGATACGGAGGTAATTGTTGATGATGGGATAACTGAAATCCCCCATGACCAGAGTGTTTGGCAATATTTGGATTGACTCCAGTTTGGTCAAGTAGGCCTCAGACACATCACTATCCATGGAGGGGAATCTATAACTAGCTTTGACTTGAATGGGGGTCTTACCCACAGTAATCAGAACTTGGAGTAACTCCATGTATTTGTCTAGTCTAACTAGTCAGGAGGTGAATTTATCTCTAATATAGCTAGAAACAATGCCTCCTTTGGTTCTCACACATTCATCTTGGAGTCTGAAGGTGTGGAAGGCAGCATAGCCTTGCAAGGCCAGGGTACTCTCTGAGGCCTTGAACCAGGTTTCTATGACTGCACAGACATCTACATCCTCCAGTGGTGAAAGAAGTTCTTCCAGGGTGTGCAGTTTTTGGTTTAAGCTCTAGCTTTTAGCAGCATAACCCTTTACTTTGTTATGTTTTCAAGTAGACAATTTTGTTTTTGAGACCTTGCCTAAAAAAGGTACTGTGGGGGATACAGGAGCCTTTGGCAGCAGCTGAAAGCCTAGTGGTGCCAGGTGCAAACCATCTCTAGCATAGCAGAGAGGTCTGTCGACCACGTCATCCCAGGTTGACAGTAACTGGATCCCCTTTCAATGACACCAAAAACTAAGCAGAGTATTGAAATTGATCATTTTTGTTTATACTGTGGCATCATTCTAGGTGAAGATAATATGCTGCTCAAGGCTAGGGTCATACCTGCTTGGGACACATACTTGGCGAGCTTAATCATGTCTCTCTTCATATAGTCCAGATATGTATGTCTCAGGTAGTTCATTTCAACATCTGCTATGACAGAGTCATAAGAGTACTTGTGGCTAAGAGACCTGAATACATAGAGGCAGCTGACTGTGACTTTCTCCTTATCTAATCTGGTGAGTGGGATATCCGTGTGTCTCACTATGGAGTCTTCCAATGACAAGAACATTTGTTTTTTGAGTGTTACACCTTAAGGTAAAACATTTAAGTCTTGGTAGGTGAAACATTGGTGCTGCTATGTGTCTTGGGTACTGTGGGAACTGTGTTAGTTATAGCAGTCTTTTGTTTTGGAGGTCTCTGGTGTTTTGATAAGTTTTTTGAGAAAACCTCCATGTATGTTGATTTACGTGTTGGATGTGTACTATGTGTAAGAGTAGTAGTACTATGTGCATGGGTAGTGGTGGGTGAGTTGACAACCTATTTAGTGTTACTGTTTTGAGTGCCGAGAGAGCAGGGATTCAAGAATCTTGGTGTAGATACATCTCTTGCACTCTATACTAGAGCAAGTTATTAGCAGAGGCCTATCAATGTATATGAGGCAGTTGCTACACTGCCTCAGAAGACCCAAGTCAACAAGGCTGGCAGGAGAAATAAGGGTAGTCCAACTATCCATAATGCTAAGTTTGAAGAACAAAGGGGGTGCTTTCAGGACTGATCTAGTAGGTGCTCTGTAGATGGGTATTTCTGATGGGGTTTTTGGTTGGTGGTTTATCACAGCTCACTAACAATACCTCTTAGCTCAAAGATGTACAAAACATGAGGACTACACTAATGTACTATAGCTGTAGCTAAGGAAAAATTGTCAAAATGATCTGTCCAGCTATGGTGCATAATTGCGTGGCAGTGAGCGGTGTTGCATGACGTGCAAACAAGTGGAAACTGGTTCAAACACAGGGCTTAAATATCAGAAGCTAAAAACTTAAAAAAATTAAAACAAAAACTTAAAAGAACCTATGAGGGTGCTTACTCCAAGCCCTAGACCAATCACCCTTCACCAGACACTTTCCAGTCAGCATACTTCTCTCACAAAGGTGCAGAAGGGCCCCTTCCAATCAAAAATGGTTTGGAAAATGTGCTCAGAATAAAACAGCCACTACAAACAGACCCAGATACAGCAAACCTGTATCTGGACTATGCTACAGCTACTAGCTAGACTAATTTAGGTGGGAGACAGTAAAAAATGCTTTTAACAGCAAAAAAGCAGCATTGAGACACTAACAAATGTTTTAAACAGCATTCCTGCAGCACACATGCTGGGAATGCCACGTATTCAAACAGCAAACCTGATGAATATGCCATGCATTCCTACAGTTAACATGCTGACTGACATATATTCCTACAGCACACATACTGAACATGCCATATGTTCATACAGTATGCATACTGAGTATCAATCAATTATCCATCACATGCTAAGCATGTAATTACATTCCCACAGAAGAAATGGTGAGTATATCATACATTTATGCAGCACACATGCTGAGTATGTCATATGTTCCTACAGCACAAATGAGTATGCCATACATTCCCTACAGCAGTCATGCTAGGTATGCCATATATTTCTTCAGCATGCATTGCATGTCATATGTTCTTTCAGCACACATATTTGGTGGACCATACATTCATACAGCACATGCTGAGTATTCCATATATTCCTGCTGGACATATGCAAAGTATGTCACACATTCCTTTAGCAAACATGCAGAGTAAAATGTGTACATTCCTGCATCACATATGTTTTTTATACCATACATTGATGCTGGACACATAATGAGAATGCCATACATTCCTTCAGCCTAGATGCTGACTATATAATTTATTCCTACAGCACACATACTTAGCATGCCACATGTTCCTGCAGTATAAATACTGAGTATGTCATACATTCCTGCAGTACACATGCTGTTAATGTCATACAGTAATGTAGTACACATACTGTGTATGCCCTATCTTCTTACAGCACATGCTGAGTATGGCATATATTCTTAAAGCACAAATGCTGAATAGGTCATGCACACATGCTGTGTATGTCATACTTTGATACAGTACATGTTTAAGTTATATTTAATTATAGTTTGGTAACTTGTTTTAAATTTAAGTATATGCAATTGTTTTTTATATATGTAATTAATACATTTATTGAATAACTGATTTTAATTAATATGTAAAGGTTTATTATATAACAAGCTGATTTTATTGTGATGATTGTCTGAGGAAGGCTGGTGTCACAGCCAAAAGCACTAACCTATCTTAATAAACTTGGATTTATTTACAACTTGGATTTCTGGAATTCTGTATTACTTTTGGATTACTTCTATGCTGCCATTTCTTTGTGTATTTGGTTTGGTTTGTTCGTTTGCTTAATCTGGTTATAAGTATGGCAACAGGCAGTTCGCAAGAAGCAGTCTCAGTGGTTACCAGAGCTGAATCTGAAATGCTCCAACATTCGGTTCTAAACTTAACACAACTAATACAACAGCTGTCGGGAAATATTTCCAATACAGGAGGGACAATACCAAGTCACCCCATGTGTATCAGAGCTGATAGTGGCGATAGCTTGGATAGTATTCTGCCAGGGCAACCTCAATTGGAGCAGTCATCCACAGTGCATAATGAAGAACAAATACATAGTGAAATACAACTGCAGCAATGACTCAATCAAATAGATAATAATATAGTAGACATGGACAAACAATTGCCTAATTTTACCACACTTATTGATGACTTTCATGATCTCTTATGGAGCTATCATAAATTAGTGCATGAAAATGTCTACTTTAAGGAGTGCATTAAGCGACAACAAGTTCCTAAGGGGTTAAGATATTGGAAGTATCCAATGGGGCTAGATGAAAACAGTGCATTGCACAAGGAACTCCTGCAACTTTTCGACCAGCAGGGGTGTGAACTATTATAACAATAACCCACGTCTGGGTGTGGGTAATGCTGGATTTACCCACGGTTGGTGTGGTTTGGTCACGAGGGCGAAGCCCGAGTGGCCAAACAAAGACAACCGTGGGTAAATCCAGCATTACCCACACCCAGAAGTGGGTTATTGCTATTATACAATGACATTATTTAAGAAAAAAAATAATTACTTTTCTTAAATAATGGCATTGCATAATGCCTCCTTGCTGCCCTTCCGCAGCTGTCTGGTATTCTGCGGCAGTTCTGATGTACTGCACATGCGTATGACCAATCAGTGTGCACATTTTTGAATATTAATGGGGGGGTCATTGTATAATAGATATTTTAATCAAACATAACGGATACAAATTGGATGAACTAAATACGCAAATAGCAACACTTGATGCTAAAATAAAACAAAATAAAGCTTACACGGCCTGTGAAAATCAATATCGTGAAGTTTTTACACAGATTGATAATCATAGTAAATTTGTCTCAGATAGGAAAGCCTGCAAATTACAAAGAGATCAGTTGGATTATTCCAATGGAAGAGCCTACCCAAAACCACCACGTGGTCAGCGTTATGCTGAGTATGTCATACATTCCTGTAGTACACATGCTGTTTATGTCATACAGTAATGTACACATACTGTGTATGCCCTATCTTCTTACAGCACATGATGAGTATGGCATATATTCTTAAAGCACAAATACTGAATAGGTCATGCACACATGCTGAGTATGTCATACTTTGATACATTACATGTTGAGTATGTCATATTTCAGAATCTCACATGCTAAGTATGTCATACATTCCTAGAGCACACATGCTGGGAATGTCATGAATTCCTTCAGCACAGATGCTGAATATGTAATTTATTGCTACAGTACACATACAGCACATGCCATATGTTCTTGCAGTACACATGCTGAGTATGTCTTACATATCTACAGTATACATTCTGAGAATGCCACACCTCCTGTGGTACACTTGACGAACATGTTTTACATTCCTACAGCTTACATGCAGAGTATGTCCATCATTCCCACACCTCACATACTGCAAATGTATGACATAATGGGGGAGGGGTTGACATAATGGTTAAGGTTTTTAACTTGCAGACAAAAGGTTTGATTCTCAACTTTGGCAAGCATGGTTAGGCTTAAAATGACCCACTGAGGCCATTAGCCTAGTAATTACCTATGAACTTATGAACCTATGTCATACATTCCTACAGCACACATGATGGGTATACCATACATTTCTACAGCTCACATACTGTGAATGCCATATAATCCTTCAGCATAGATGCTGAGTATGTCATTTATTCCTAAAGTATACATGCTGAGCATATGTCATATATTCCTAGAGCACACATGCTGAGTATGACATACATTCCTACAGCACATGTGCTGAGTAGCTCATACATTTCTACATTGCACATTCTGAGTATATCATATATTCCTACGTCACACATACTTAGCATAACATACATTCCTGCAGCACACATGCTATGTCATACATTCCTCAAGCACACATGCTGAGTATGCCATACATTCCTACAGCACAAATACTGGGTAATGCATACATTCATAAAGCATACATGCTTTCCTTCAGCACAAAAAGCTATTTTATACATGCTGAGTATGCCATACATTCCTGCAGTATACACACTATATATGTCATTCATTCCTACAACACACATGCTCAGAATGCCATGCCATACATTCTTGTAGTATACCTGATGTATATGTAATATATTCTTACACAATGCATGCTGGGTAAGCTATACATTCCCTGAGCATGCCATATGTTTCTACAGTATACAGTCTGAGTATGTCATGCATTCCTACTGCACACATGCTGAGTAGGCCATACATTCCTAGAGCACACATGCTGTTTTTGTCAGACATTCTTACAGTATACATACTTAGTATATCATATGTTCTTACAGCTCATATAGCACCCAGGATGCCTTCTAAATAACATGAAACATGACCTATCAGGCATTCTGGAAACACTATTAAACTTTATCCTCCAAACAGGCTTAGTGCTTCATGAATGAAGAACATCAAAAGTCATCCTTCTGCAGAAATGTGGGCCATCTACAGACCCTGGAAACTATAGACCCATTAGTCTCATCCACAAAGCCATTGGAAGAATAATCATGGAAATTATCAGTAATAGCAAAGAAAACCCAAGGACACTGGGCCCAGACAAATTTGGTTTAGTCAAGGGCAGATCATACCTCCTCCACCTGGTGGACTTCTTTGAGAAGGTTACCAAAGCAATGGATGAGGGCAAAACAGTTCACACTGCCTACCTTGACTTAGCCAAGGCATTTTGACACACTACCTCACTTAGGCATTGCTGACAAACTCAAGAGGTTATGTATAAACCCTTAGTTCACCTGGTGGATAGCCATCTAGCTCATGAACAGGACCCAGATGGTTAGACTTGAGGATTTCACCTCTACAAAGAGGCCAGTCCTAAGTGGAGTGTCACAGGGATCAGTCCTGGGACTGCTCCTTTTTGGCATTCACGTCTCTGAAGTGAAGGTCAACTGAATGGCCTCTGGCTGACAAAATTTGCTGATGATTGCAAATTAGGAGCAGTCAAAGAATCTCCCACTGACACAAATGTTCTGTATGAAGGGCAGTTACAGACAAGGAACTGACACCAGAGCCATGGACTTAAACTAAATGCCAAGAAATGCATAATAGTATCCTTTGGGAAGTCATTCACCCCTGGTAACTATGGTATTGACAAAACACCCCAGGAGCTGACCCAGTAGACAGGGACTTTGGACACACATAGACAATAATCTAGCCTTTGACCATCACATGTCTACAGTAATAAGGAAACCATTCTATGTTTTGCAAATTATAAACAAATGTATGGCATCTAGGTCATCAGACTCATTACTGAGTACAGTGTCCCCTTTAGTAAGTACCTAACCAGACAAATCCAACAACTGGAATGTCCCCAGAGGTTTCTCACTAAAAGAATGCAGTGAGTAAGTAACCTGTGCTATGCAGACCACCTCAAGACCCTATCCCTGTATTCTGTCTTCTACAAGCTGTTGAGGGTTAAGCTATGCATTATCAGATCCCACCCTGATGGACCTCCTGCATATCCACAAAGCAAACACCAGAATTACCCATTCTAAAGACTTAAACCCTGTCTATGATATAAATAGAACTTGCTGAAGGGGCAGGTATGTATCTAACAGACTACTCCTTCCCTGGATCAGGCTCCCCATCCATGTGAAGCAGAGTTCCTCCCTAATCCAATTCAAGTGTAACTAGGACAACTGAATGGGGAACAGAAAATTCTTCTACGGTTGGCACCCTCCTTAACTATCTACCTCACCTCCCCAAATCACCTCCACCTACCTCACCCTTTTCTTTCTCTTTCTTATCTAATAATTGCAACTTTGAACCCTATCTAGTGCTAGCTAAGACTACCATGCTTAACTATGTTTCTATAATTAGCAACATCCTTAGTTACATTTTTCTCGATAATATCTTTTCAAGTTATATATAACCTTGGTACCTTTTATATTATTAAGTTTAAATTGTAAACATTGTACTTACTTTTTAACACTGTACTATTGTCTGGATTATATGTTAACTGTGGAGCTTTTTCTCCCTGAGCTTCCGCTGAAAAAGGGCGTCAACTCAGCTGGACCAACCCGGTCAACTAATGTCAATCAAATAAATAAATGTCTTTATTGGACACAGACAGCCTGTAAATGGTACATTTCTCAGGCCCCTGCTTGTAAGTGATTCATCTCCCAAGATCCTGATTATACTTAGCAAGGGTACCAGACTTGTCAGAGAGTTTGGATGCATGGTAAGGCCCCTGTGGTCTTTAACTTAGTACACACCTATGAACACATGCTGAATATGCCATATATTCCTAGAGTATGCATAGTGGGTGTGCCAAACATTCCTACCACACACATGCTGAGTATGTCATATGTTTCTACTGCACAAATTCTAAGTATGCCATACATTCTTTGAAGACACATGCTCAGTGTGGCATACATTCCTTCAGCACACGGTATGTCATACAGTATGTTCATTCAGCACACAAACTTTCGATGCAATACATTCCTACAGCACACACTCTGAATATGTCATACATCCCTACATTATATATGCTGAGTATGTCAAAAATTCCTGCAGTACACTTGTTGAGGATGTCATTTATTCCTACAGTATACATGCTGAGTATGCCATAAATTCTTACAGCACATATGCTGGGTATGTCAGACATTCATTCAGCATGTATAAAGGATATGCTATACATTCCATCAGCACACATGCTGAGTATAACATAAACACCTACAACACACAGGCTGAGTATACCATTCATTCCTACTGGACACATGCCAAGTATATCACACATCTTTCAGCACACATCTTGAGTATGCCATGCATTGCAGCAGCACTCTTGCTGAGTATATCATACATTCCTACAGCATACATGGTATCTCAAATGTTCCTTCAGTACACATTCTTTGTATGTCATACATTCCTACAGCACACATTCTTAGTATGACAAACATTTCTACAGGATATATGCTGAGTATGTTATACATTCCTGTAGCATGTATGCTGAGTATGTCATATATTCCTACAGTACACATAAAGAATATGCCATACATTCCTACAGTATGCATGAATAATATGTCATACATTTGCAAAGCACACATCCTTAGTAAGGCATACATTCCTACAGCACACATTCTGAGTATGTTATATGTTCCTACAGCACACATGCTGAGAATGCCATGCATTCCTACAGCATACTTGCTGAATATCACATGCATTCATACAGAACAGATGCTAAGTAAATCATAGGCTCCTACAGCACACATATTTGGTATGCCAAATATTCCTGCAGCACACATGCTATGTCATACATTCCTACAGTACATATGCTGAGTATGTCATATGTTAATACAGCACACATGCTGAGTATGCCCAACATTCCTATAGCACTCAGGGTGAGTATGTCATGCATTCTTGCAGCACACATATTGAGCATGCCATACATGTTTAAAGTATACTGCTAATTCTAAATTATCACACACAATGTCATACATTCCATGAGAACACATGCTAAGTGTGTCATGTGTTCTTACAGCATACATACTGAGAATGCCATGCATTTCTAAAGCACTCATGTTGAGTATATCATATATTCCTACAGCACACATGCTGAGTATGTCATGTGTTCCTACAGGACACATACTGAACATTTTGTGCATTCCTTTAACACACTTGCTATGTCAGACATTCCTTCAACAAACAAAATGGGCAAGCCATACATTCCCTCAGCACACATGCTGCATATACCATACATTCTGACACCACACAAGCTGAGAATACTATACATTCCTACAGGAAAGATACCAAGTATGTCACACATTCCTTCAGAACACATGCTGAGTATGTCATACATTCCTGCAGCACAGTTGATGAGTATGTCATATATTCTGACACCACACATGCTGAGTATGCTGTACATTCCTACAGTATAAATGGAGAATATGTTATGCATTCCAACAGCATACTTGATGAATAAGCCATACATTCCTACAGCATGCATGCTGAGACTGTTATACATTTCATTAACACATATACTGAGTATATCCTACATTCCTACAGTAACGACGAGCATATGATCCTACAGTATACTGCTGAGGTCCTTCAATCCTACATCACACACTATGTAATGCATTCTAAAGGAACACATGCTAAGTATGCCATGTGTTCCTAAAATACATATGCTAAGTATGCCATCAATTCTGTCAGTACACATGCTGGGCATGCCATACATTCCTACACATTCATGCTAAATGTGTCATACATTGGTAGAGCCCACATAATCAATATTGCATACATCCCCTCAGTCATACATTCAAGCAGCACACATGTTGATTACAATATACATTCTTATAGCATTCATGCTAAGTATGTCATAATTTCCTAAAGCTTATGTGCCGACTATGTCATACATTCCTACAGCACACATGCTGAGTATGTCATACATTCCTAAAGCAAACACATTAGATTCAGATTTGTTGAATCTTGACTATTTGGCATTATCTGAGCACTAAAACCAGCCACCTTACATTAAAAGGGCCCCCTGCACCCTTGTCGTAGAAGAGTGTAGCAAGGAACCTATCTAAGTTGGAGATTGTTTGATTAAGGCTCCATATTGAGCATTTCCATTGGTCAGTTTGTTTGAAATTTGCTTAACTTAGCTTGTGTTTAGGCAGCACATTTGCAAGGGCCTGTGCTCAGTTTACAGGATATGCTCTAGGATCTCTTTGATCTCTGGAGTGAATCCAAATGAAATCCAAGGCATCCTTTGAAATCTACAGAAAAATAGTTATTTTTATTCACTGTACTGCACTTTTAAACCATGCATTACTGAATTGCTGCCTATTTTTAACTGTTTTTAGCTGTTTTAACTGTTTCAATTGTTTGCTGTTTGAGACTGTTTTTCCTGCACTTTGTATTTTCTAGTACTTGTGTATTTTGCAGCATAGCCTGGATTCAGATTTGATGAATCTAGACTGTTTGGCATTATCTGAGCACTAAAAACAGCCATCTTCCATTAAGAGGCCCCCCCCTGCACCCTTGTGGCAGAAGCGCGTAGCAATGGAATCACTTGAGTTGGAGATTGCGGGAATAAGGGTCAGTATTGAGCATTTCCATTATCCAGCTTGCTTGAAACTAGCTTAAGTTGCCTTGTATTTAGGCAGCACATTTGCAATTGTCCTCATTAAAGTAAGCAAATTTACACCTAGTACTATAGATAGTTCTCCTCCATTTTCCTGACAGTCTGATTGACATGGGTATCCTGAGGCACTGTAGCAATTGCCTCATGTACACTGACAACTCACTACTCCTACATCACTCAAGCTCAATTTGCATATACACTAAGAATTTGGAATCCTTGCTCTCTGGTTCACTGAACAGTGACACTGAACAGGTTGTCAGCCCACATACTACACCTCCTGCACAAACCACACTCTCAACACATAAACCATTATACATGGAGGTACTCATCCGAAATTTACCTAAACACCAGAAACCTTTGAAACACAAACATGCTACACCTAATACAGTACCTACAGCACTCAGTGCACATAAAATCACAAGCACAAGTGTCTCACCAAATAAGCCACTAAGGCAAAGTACATCTAAACCAAATTTTTTGGTCATGGGCAACTCTATAGTGAGACACAAAGATGTCCCACTCAACAGGCTGGACAAGGAGAAAATTACGGTCAACTGCCTGCTGGGTGCCAGGATCTGCCAGATCGCACACACACTCAAGTCTCTCCACAACAGGTTCCGTTATGACTCCATCATAGTTCATGCTGGTGTGAATGATTTGAGATGTACCTCACTGGACTATATGAAGAGAGACATGACTGAGCTCTCTGAATATGTGTCTCAGGCAGGTATACCCCTAGCCTTGAGCAGCATTCTACCTTCACCTGCGATGATACCACAATATAAACAAAAAATGATTGACTTCAACAATTGGCTTAGTTTCTGATGTCATTCTAAGGGAATCCAGTTTCTGTCAGCCTGGGATCACATGGTTGATAGACCACGCTGCTTTGCCAAAGATGGTCTTCGTCTGCCACCTCTGGGATATTGGTTACTGGCTAAGGTTCTTGCCTCCCCATAGTGCCTTTATTAGGCAATGTCATAACAACAAAATTGCCAATGTAAAAATATCTTTAAAAAGCAACCTCAAGTTTATGTTGCTAAACGCTAGGTGTCTAAACCTAAAACTGCACTTACTGGAAGCAGCCCTCACCTAAGAAGATGCTGACATCTGTGCAGTCACAGAGACTTGGCTTAAGGCCATGGAAAGCACCCCAGCCACACTGGGTTATAATGCCTTCCACACATTCAGACTGCAAACTGAAAGTGTGAGAACTAAAGGAAGTGGAGTATCAATATTCATCAAAGATAAATACACCTCTAGATTGGTTAAACAAAATGATTCCCTTGAACTAATCCAAGTCCAACTGACTGTAGGTAAGACTCCTCTCCAAGTTATTGCCAGTTACAGGACCCCCCCCCCCCCCCATGAACCAGGATACCCACATTTCATACATGGATCTATTTGAATCACTCATGATACAGACAAACACCCTGGATTTAGATTACTTTAACTACCCATCCATAAATTGGTTAAATTATACTAACACACTTGCCCAAAGATTCTTGGACTTCATCAACTTCAATGCTTTGGACCATTTGGTTGACAACCCCACAAGGGGCCCAAACATCCTAGATATATTGCTCACTAACATGGGTGATCATTGCACCATCCCATGTGTACAGTCTTCCCTAGTGAGGTCTGATCATAAATCAGTCTCATTAGAAGTAACAACAACATCTGATTCCCCATTAGCAGCAACTAGACTAAAAACTTCTCCAAAGCCAATTACAACCTAATACATGATGGCATTAACAGTTTCATAGACCCTGCCTTCAATGATGGCATGGCCACCTATACTGAGATTTACACTAATGGCTTGTATAAGCATCTATACAAGTGTATTGACTCAGCTATACCTGATAGGATCAAAACAAGATCCTCAAGAAAGAACAAGCCTGCCTAACGGACATCTGCCATTAACAGCTTATAAAATAAGAGAGAGAAATTGCTATCCAAGAGCAGGAAGGAATAGTCTCTGAAGTGGAAGCATTCCCTTCTTGGCTTAAACAAGCAAATAAAGCACATCATAAGGCATTCTAAAGATAACTATGAATCCAAATTAGCCTCCTTCACTAAAAATAACCATAAGACCTTTAGCTACATCAGAAACCTTAAAGGAGAAACACAGATCTGCTCACAACTGGTTGTTAATGGTACCACATATACTGAACCCACATAAATAGCCAACCTGCTAGCTGACAGGTTCAGTGAAAATTTCTCCACCCTGTCCCCATCACATATCCCACAAAACACCCCTACCACCTGCCCTTGACCTAGTATCTCCAAGGATCAGGTCGTAAACACTTTCTCTCCAAAGCCAAAACCACAGCATCTATGGGACCTGATAATATCCCAGGTTCCATTCTAAATGGATTAAAACAGGAACTAGCTGCACCTGTTGGGTACTCTTTTTAACCACAGTCTAAGCACTGGTTTTGTACCTACTGAATGGAAAACAGCAACCATCATCCCGTTACATAAAGGAGGAGCCTCCTCAGACACTGGGAACTACAGATCCAAAAGCCTGAGCAGACTAATCTGCAAGGCTATGAAAAGAATAACCATGGACCTTATCCACAAAGATATAGGAGATCTACAAACATTCAACTCAACCCAGTTTATCTTTGTTAAAGGGAGATCTTGCCTCTTGAACTTGGTGGACTTCTTTGAGATAGTCACCAAAGCCTTAGACAAAGGCAAATAGCTGCCCAAGGCCTTTGACACTATTCCCTACTCAGGCATCATTGATAGACTCACCCAGCTGGAGATCTAGGATACATTACTGTGCAGCCAAATTAATAGCAGATAAATTCCTACCACAAGAACACAGAGTTGTAAGAGAAAGGACGGTGAGAAATCAAATGCTATCATGGAAGTATTGAATAGAGAAAACTATAAAGCAATTAAGGCAAGAACAGTAGAGTATAGAAGAGGAGATCAACAAAAATACTCAGAAACACAGATGTGATAAAAGTAATGTGCAGTATTGCAAAAAAAATTTAGAAGATACGTAGGTAAATATAAAGGAAAAGTACAAAGTAAGCCATGTATTGATGACCCAAAATAGTTTTATAGAGAATCGGGCAATAAGGTAAAAGGAATTGAAAGACCTCCAAAAAAGTAGAAATAATTACATTTTGGAGAAATATCTATGAAGATCCTTTGGAACATAAGAAAGATGTTAAATGGACAGAAGAAATAAAAGAAAGAATAAGAAGTTCAAAGGTACAGGATATGAAATGGGATAAGTAATAGCCAGAGAGATTGAAACAAAATTAACAAAAGCTCCTAAATGGAAAATCCCAGGCCTAGATGCAGTACCTAACTTCTGGCCAAAAGTATTAACATCTTTGCACAAAGATTTAGCCATGAGTAGGAACTATTTGTATGCGCACCCTGAACAGATACCAGCCTGGCTAACAACAGGAAAAACAATGCTCCTACTAAAGAGCGAACCTGCAAGCTACCCTAAAAACTATAGACCAATAACTTTCCTTCTTTTGACTTATAAACTATACACCAGAATTGATGCCAACAGAGTTTATTGTCATTTAAAAGAAAACTCAATCATGACAGTAGAACAAAAGGGTAACAAAAGAAAGTCATATGGATCAAAGGATCATTTGTTGTTAAATAAGTCATAGTAGAGAACTGTAAAAGGTAGAAGAACCTAAGTATGGCATAGATTGACTACAAAAAAGCATTTGACAATGTCCCACATTCACGGATAAAAGAGTACTTAAAAATGTATAAGATGCTCCCTACACTGATAAATTACATCACAGCAAACATTAAACAGTGGCAAACCACTTTGCAGTTAGGCCACGATAAAAGACAAATTATTATTATTCCAGGGATAAATATTCAAAGGGGGATATTCCTGGGTGACTCTCTGTCTCCACTGCTCTTTTGCCTTGCCCTTAATCCATTAAGCTGTCTGTTTAACAGATTAGGTCATGGCTATAATTTGGCTCGCAGAAAGCAGCAAATTGTAAAGACTTCTCATCTTCTCTTTGTCGATGATTCAAAACTGTATAGCTCATTAGATGAGGAATTGAAAACACAACTACAAGTTGTCAAAACTTTTTCAGATGATTTAAGAATGTCATTTGGTCTTGATAAATGTACAAAAGCAACCTTTAAAAGCAGGAAAGCTGCAGCACCAAGAAAACATCAGTTTGTGACAGAAATGTGATGTAAAAGAACTTGAGCAAGAGGGAGTGTATAAATATTTTGGAATTGATGAAGGATCAACAATAAAACATGAACAAATGTGAACAAAACTTAGTAAGGAATATTTTGGAAGACTTCTGAAAACCGCACTGACATCTAGGAACAAAGTTCAAGCTATAAATCAATTTGCTATTCCTGTCCTAACTTACAGTTTTAGAGTGATTGACTGGCCCCAAAAGGTGTTGGACAGATTAGAGATGAAGACAAGAAGGATGCTTCTTGCTCATCAAATGATTTATAAAAATCATTGCATACCAAGATTATACATTCTCAGTTCTGAAGGAGGTATGGACCTCCTTGAAATTGATTACATATATGCTAACCTCACAAGACCCAAACATAGTGAAAGTTTTGAAGCATGAGGAGAATAAATCTAAGATGACTTCCCTTCCTAGTCTAGCAGAAGCATATCAGCATTAAGTGTGAATGGAAATCAAACCAGAAGTAGATAAAAATCAAGCAGCAACTGAATCTACCAAAAGACAAAAGAAAGAATATAAGGTGAAGAATCAGATGAGAAGGCAAGAAATGTGGAAAATGCATAAATATAGTTGCAAGTATAAAAAAACTCCTAGGACAACCTCATGTTGATCAGGATCGAACACAGGAATGGTTAAGGAGGGGCGAATCCAAACCAAAAGATGAAAAGTTAATATTGGTGGCCCAAGATGGTGGATTATGTACATGTTGGTTTACAAAGTCCATTAAACATGTGGGAGAAACAGACAAATGTAGGTTTGTAAAACAGAATTGGAAACAGTTGCACACTTTGTTGCTGGTTGTGACATACTAATGGCTGAAGGACTGTATACTGAAAGGCATAATAATGGGGTCTATGTTAAATCAGTGAACGCTTAAAACAGAGAACACTGATTTATCGACCCTGTTTAAGAGAAAGCTTACAATCCCAAACACTGGGAACAACAATTTTTTTCCCAGGGAAAAATCGCTGTTCCACAAAAAAAACAAACCCTTCAAAACAGTAAATAAAGGTGGGGGGGCTTCACCCCCACACCCCCGATGTGGGGGGCTGTGTCCCTCACACCCCTCTACTTAAATATACCAACTCCGAAATTGCACCAAAGTGGAGGAAATGGCAAAGTCCCAAAAATGGCCCAGTGATTTTTTTCCTTGGGGAAAAAATCGCTGTTCAGAGAGTTTGGGATTTTCAGCTTTCACTTAAAGAGGGTCAAGAAATAAACGTTCACTTTTTTAAGCATTCTCTGATTTAATATAGACCCAAATAATGCGGCAAAACTGTTGCACTGGGGATTGTTCATAGGTTCATAGGTTAGTACTAAGCTAACTGCCCTTGCGAGCCATTTTAAGCCTAGCTAATCACCCCTTGTGTGACTCAAACCCTGCACCTTGTGTTTGTAAGGCAAACACCTTAACCATTAGACCACCCTCCCATGCAAACATTATAATACTGAAGTCGCTGAAAAACACTGGCAACATGAGCCACAAAGCATCATAGAAAGTGATGAGGTCTACATCACATGGAATCACCCATTGCCAACAGTTCAAAAGACATACATGAGAAAACCAGATGTAGTGGTCCATGAAAAGACAAAAGTAGCATTGATCTTTGAAATTGCTACACCTAGTGACTACAGTGTCTTGCATACAGAGGGACACAAAGTCATAAAATATCAGGATTTGCAGGCTGTCATGGTATTAGAAACCCAAAAGACTTGGAGAAATCTGGAAATCAACCCATATATTGTCAGGTGTATTACAAACTGGCTCACCGATAGAATGCACACAGTCAAAACAGGTGACTCTGCCTCCACTGGCAGAACCATAACCTGGGGTGTTCCACAGGGATCTGTGCTGGGGCCCCTATTGTTTTGAATCTACTTCTCGGATGTACATGCTAAACAAAAGGCCTATGGCTGACCAAGTTTGCTGATGATTGCAAACTGGGTGCAGTCATTGGGACCCCCAAATGATGTCAACATCCTACAAGAGAGACATACACAAACAAATGACTGGTGCCAAAGTCGTGGGCTAAAACAAAATGAAAAAAATGCATTATCATGCCCTTCAGCAATAGAGATTGTCCCTGCAGATTACTACATTAATAACAACACTCTAAGCATGTAGTCAGTGGTGAGAGGTTGGGGCACACAGGTTGACAGCAACCTTTTCTTTGACCACCATGTCTCCACAGTGGTAAGAAAGGGGTTCTAAATTGCCCACCTCATAAGAGAGGGCAAATTATACAGAATAAAAGATTTTATACTCCCCCTGTATTTCTTATTCATCAGGCCAATAATAGAGTATGCACTTTATCAGGCACCTGCAGCAATTGGAAAGATCTCAAAGGTTTCTTACAAAGAAAATTCAGGGTCTTCAGCATATGTCATATGTTGACAGACTGAAATCACTGTCACTATACTCTGTGTCTTACAGACTACTCAGAGGTGACCTCTGCATTGCATATAAAGCAATCTCAGATCCTGCTCTAATGGAAATGCTGCACATTCATTAATTAAATGCTATAAGATGCACTCATTCTAGGGGAACTCAACTTAGTATGTGACATCAACAGGACATGCTGGAGAGACAGATATGTCTTACAGAGATTACCTCTCCACTGGAACAAACTTCCAATTCAGGTGAAGCAAAGCCCCTTGCTGACCCTATTCAAGTCTAATTTGGATGACTGGAAGAGAAACTGCAGATTCACCCTGGGTGTTTCACATGTGTCCCTACTGGACAGGGGCAGCAGTTGTTGACTTAGTTCCACTTAATACTTTGATATTCTTGGGAACAGGGGTTGTACTTGGCTAAGTCTGTAAGGGCCCTAGGCCCATTAACCTAAAAGCCTCCTATGAGCTTTAACATATATATGCTGAGTATGTTACTCAGTCCTACATCACACATACTATATCATACAGTTCAAAAGAACCCATGTATGTTATGTGTCCCTACAGCACATGTGCTGAGTATCCCATCAATTCCTGCAGCACACATGCCGGGTATGCCATGCAGTCCTACAACAGACATGTTGAGTGTATCACACATTCCTTCAACAGACTTAATGGGTATGGTATATATTCCCTCACTTCATATACTGAGAATGTCATGCATTCCTTCAGCATAGATGCAGAGTATGCCATGCATTCCTATAGTATACGTGATGAATATGTCAAACATTTCTACACCACTAATGCTGAGTATTTCATCCTCCTAAAGCGCACATGCTGGTTACACCATGCATTCCTACAGCACACATGCTGAATATGTCACACATTCCTTCATCATACATAAAGGATATGCAATACATTCCCTCAGTATACATACTGAGTATGTCACAGCACACATGCAGAATATGCAATACATTCCTATAGTATACATGATGAATATGTCAAACATTTCCATAGAACTCCTGCTGAGTATTTCATATGCTCCTAAAGCAGACATGCTGAGTATGTGATTTGTTCTAATACACACACACTAAGTACATTCCTACAGCATTCATTCATTGAGCACACATCCTGAATATGCCATATAGTCCTGCAGCACACCTGCTGAGTATATCATATATTCCTACAGTATACATGAAAAATATGCCATACATTTCTTCAATATATATGAAGAATATGCCATACATTCCTACAGTATATATGAATAATATGCCATACATTTGTACAACACACATCCTTACTAAGGCATAAATTCCTACAGCACACATTCTGAATATGTCCTATTTTCCTACAGCACATATGCTGAGAATGACATACATTCCTACAGCATACATGCTGAATATCATGTGCATTCATACAGAACAGATGCTTAGTATATCATTTGCTCCTACAGCACACATATTTGGTATGCTATACATTCCTGCAGTACACATGCTATGTCATACATTCCTACAGCACATATGCTGACTATGTCATACATGCCTACAGCACACATACTGAGAATGCCATATGTTTCTAAAGTAAACTGCTGAGCAGGACATTTAATCCTACATAACTACACATGCAAAGTCACACATTCCAGGAGAACACATGCTAAATATGTCATGTGTTCTTACAGACTATAAGCTGAGTATGCCATGTATTTCTAAAGCACTCATGCTGATTATGCCATACATTCTTACAGCACACATCCTGAATATGTCATCTGTTCTTACAGGACACATGATAAGTTAGTCATGCATGCTAATATGCCATATATTCCTGCAGTACACACACTAAGTATCTTGTACATTCCTTCAGCACACATGCTATGGCATACATTCCTACAGCACACATACATGTTGAGTCATACATTGACTATGTCATTGCACACATGCAGAGTATGCCATACATTCCTATAGTATACATGATGACTATGTCAAACATTCCTACGGCATTCATGCTGAGTATTTCGTATGCTCCTAAAACACACATGCTGTGTATGTGATTTGTTCCTACAGCACACACACACTAAGTATATCTCACATTTGTAGAGTTCACATTCTGAGTATGCAATACATTCCTACATTACATATGCTGAGTATGCCATACTTTCCTTTAGCACTCATGGTATGTCATATGCTCCTTCAGCACACATACATGGCATGCCATACATGTGTGCATTACATAGGCTAAATTTGTCATACATTCCTATAATATTAATGCTGAGTACACCATTAATTCCTACAGTACACATGTTGGGCATGCCATATATATGAAAAGCACAGACGCTTATTAAGCAATGCATTCATTCAGCACATGTGCTATGTCATACAATATGTGCAGCATACAAACTGAGTATGTAATACATTCCTTTGCCACACATAATGGATATGCCACTCATTCCCTCAAGATAAATGTTGAGCCTACCATACATTTCTGCAGTATACATGCTGAGTATGGCATACATTCCAACAGCACACATACTGAATCATACACTGAGTATGTCACAGCACACATGCATTCCTACTGTATACATGAAGAATATGTCAAGCATTCCTATAGCACACATACAGAGTATGTCACATGTTCTTAGAGCACACATAATGGGTATGCCAAGTATTCCTACATTATCCATGTTCAGCATATCATATGTTATTACAGCACATGTGATGTTTATACCATGCATTCCTACAACACCTATGGCAAGTATGTTGAGTGTGTCATACATTTCTACAACACCCATGGTGAGCATGTCATACATTCCTACAGCACACATGCTGAGTATGCCATACATTCCTATGGAATGCATGCTGAGTATGCCATACATTCATAAAGCACACAAGGTGGGTTTGTATTACATTCATACAGTATACGTGCTGCATACAATATATGTTCCTGCAGTGCACATGCTGAGTATGCCATACATTCCTACAGCTCACACTATCTCATAAATTCATATAATATGCATGCTATGTCATATGTTCCTACATCACACATGATATGCCATACATTGCTGTATCACATAGAGAATGGCAAGTGTTCTTACAGTATACATCCTGAGTATGCCATATGTTCCGACAGTAGACATGCTATGGCATATATTCCTACAATATATATGCTATGTGATATGTTCCTACAGCACACATATTTCATACCTTCTTACATCACACAGAACATGACATGTGTTCCTACAATATACATGCTGAGTATTTATACAATTTTTCAGCATACGTGTGAAATCATACATTCCTGCAGAACTCATGCTGAATATGTTTTATATTCCTACAGTATACCTGCTGAGTATGATATACATCGTATGCACTTTTGCAAATCATTCTTGCTGAGTAGATGATGGATTGCATCAGTATATGTGCTATATCATACATTCCTGTAGCACACATATCGAGTATGTCACACTTTACTTCAGCACACATAATGAGCATGACAAACATTTCTACAGCACAGATGCTGAGTATGCCATACATTCCCTCAATACACATGCTGTGTATACTGTACATTCCCATACCACACATGCTAAGTATATCATACTTTCCTACAGCACACAAGCTGAGTATTCAGTACATTCCTACAGTATACATGAATAATTTGCCATACATTCCTACAGCATGCTTCCTAATTCATATGTTCCTACAGAACACATGTAAAGTATGTCATACAGTAATACAGCACACATGCTAAATATCTCATACATTCCTATAGCAGACATGCTGAGAATACCATGTGTTCCTACAGCACACATACTTGGCATGCCATACATTCCTGCAGCACACATGCTATGTCATATATTCTCACAGCACACATGCTTAATATGCCAAATAATGCTATAGAACTGTTGTGAGTGTTATACATTCCTACAGCACACATACCAAACATGCTGTATACTTCTGTAGTAGGCCATTACACATACTATGTCACACATTCCAAGAGAACACTTGCTAAGTATATCATGTGCTCCAACAGCACACATGCTGAATATACCTTCAGTTCTGGTAGCACACATGCTGGGTATAGGTTGATAGGTGTGTACTAGGCTAATGGCCCTGGAGCCTTTATAAGCCTAACCCAAAAAATTGCCCATGGCACCATGCCAGCTGATGTTAATTCACAGTGCCCCTATCCAATAGGGCAACTGGAATGATCCCTGGAGTGAACTTTCTGTTACCCATCCACTCATCAAGATTTCTCTTGAAGAGGGCCAGCGAGGTGTTCTGCTTGACATGAATGGGAAGCTTATTCCAGAGTATGGGCAGTCTTTGGGAGATGAACCTGTCCCTCCAGCATGTTCTGTTAATTGTGGCAATGAGGTTGTGATCTCTGGAGCATGTGGCATCGGGGGGTTTGAGATGTCTTAAGGTGTAACATTTCAAGTAGGGCTGGGTCGGATATGGCTTTGTAAGTCAAGCAGACATCACCTGTAAATAGATGATAAGAGACTGAGAACAGCTGAAGTTTCTTGAGTTTGTCCATGTAGGACATGTGTTTAAGGTCTAGGATCCTTTTTTGTGAGGTACTTTTGTGACCTCTCCAGCTGTTGTAGGTGTCTGGCCATGCAGTCCTACAATGTATAAGCTGAGTATGGCATGCATTTCTACAGCACTTTTGTTGAGTATGTCATCTGTTCCTACAGGACATATGATAAGTTAGTCATGCATGCTGATATGCCATACATTCCTGCAATACACACACTAAGTATCTTGTATATTCCTTCAGCACATATGCTATGGCCTACATTCCTATAGCACACATACTGAGCCATACATTCCAAGAGAACATGTGCTAAGTATATGTGTTCCCACAGCACACATGCTGAGTATACCATAGATTCCTACATTATACATGTAAGTGTATCATACGTTCCTGCAGCACACATCTATTTATAAAATACATTACTATAGCACCTTTTTCTGTAACTAGAATAGTCTGGATATAGATTTGCTGTATTCAGGACTGTATTGTAGTTTTTGAGAGCCACAGACCTTTCTGTGACAGGGGGAAGCTTTCTGCTTAACAGTGGGAGTGGTAAGCACACGGTAACCTATCTGCCACAAGAGGAGTGGTTTCTAGCTTGAAAATTGTAGCTTATTGGCCATTTGAGCAGCATTTCTAACCTTTTTAACTTTCTGCCTTAAAAGCCTGTGTTTGCATGGGTTTGAGCTTGTTTAAGCTCCGCGTATCCTGTTTTGGCATCCTGCAAGCCTACAAGAGCAGCAGAAAGGAGAGAGAGAGAGAGAGAGAGAGAGAGAGAGAGACTTTGAGAGACTTTAAGTATCTCCGTTTTACTTATTCATAAATATACTACTTACTGCACTTTATTTTAGTCTTTTTTTTGTTAATTCAACTGCATTCACTGCATTTTAGCTACACACTCAAGTGTGCTAGCCTGCACTGTGATTTAAAGTGTTTTAATTGCTATTTTAAGTGTATTTTCTCTGGTAAAGATAAAAAAACAAAAAAACAAAAAAGTTCTAGCTGGTTTGCTTGTTTTCCTGCCTTTTTCTGTAACTAGAATAGTCTGGATATAGATTTGTTGTATTCAGGACAGTATTGCAGTTTCTGAGTGCCCCAGATCTTTCTGTGATAGAGGGAAGCCTTTCTGCTTATCAGTGGGAGTGGTAAGCACTAGGCAGCCTATCTGCCACAAGAGGAGTGGTTTCTAACTCAGAAATTATAGCTTTTTGGCTGTCTGGGCAGCATTTCTATCCATTTTAACTTTCTGCCTTAAAAGCCAGTGTTTGCATGGTTTGCACATCATGCAGTGCCACTAAGCTAGAGTAAACTATTACCTGTGCCAGAAAATCTACTCTTCAATTTTTCACTTAGATCTTACTAGTTCTCTTCCCTCTCACACTTAAACTAGCTTATTCATCTAGCACTTTACCAGACTTCTTGTAGCAATTACTGTAGCACACATAAGTGCTACCAGCACTAAACTTTCTATAAGGAAACAGATCGAGTACTTATTAATAATACCCACCCCTCCAAGCATGTCTAAAGGTCAATTCCCTGCACTTTCTCCTATTAACCTGGTGAACCTGGGCATTCTGAGGCAATTTAACAACTGCCACATGTACACTGATAACCCTCTCCTCTTACCTCCCAACACCCAGACTTGCGAGAGATGCACTTCCATATCCAAATTGGAAGCAATGCATTCTCCAGCCAAGACCGGAATAGCTGGTCAAGAGGAGAAGGCCAACACTCACACCACACCACACCACATGGAGCACATAGCCTTCCAGAACAAACACCACCACAGTTCTCACATAAAAACACAAGCCACACACCCACCTTCGTTGAGGCTGTCAATAGAAATCTACCCAAACAGCAGAGACCACCAAGGTAGAAATGCACTCGACCATCACAGCATGGCACAAATCACAAGACACATAGCTCACCTGAACAGTGTGCCACTCAACCAAAGCCCCTAAGGCAAAACAGCTTGCCCAATACATTAGTCATAAGTGACTCAACAGTGAGGCACACAGACGTCTCACTCACTAGGTTGAATAAGGAGAAGGTAACAGTCAGCTGCCTGTCGGGCACCAGGATCCATCACATAATGCACGCACTCAGGTCACTCCATGACAAGTACAAATATGACACTGTCATTGTCCATGTTGGTGTGAACGACTTGAGGCATACCTCCCTGGACTACATGAAAAGAGACATGGAGGAGCTTTGGATCTTGTAGCCCAGGCAGCTATGACCCTAGCCCTGAGCAGCATCCTACCATCATCCAGAATGATACCACAGTATGAGTAGAAAATGATTGACTTCAACAATTGGTTAAGTTTCTGGTGTCATTCTAAAGGGATCCTGTATCTGTCTGCCTGGGATGACATGATTGGCAGACCTCAATGCTTTGCCAGAGATGGCCTGCATCTGTCACCCATGGGATTCTATATACTGGCCAAAGCTCTTACCACCCCTATAGTGCCTTTTATAGGCAGTGTTCCAAGTACCAAATTATCACCATAACTGCTATAAATAAATGCAATCTGAGGGTCATGCTGCTCAGTGCTAGAAGTCTAAATCTCAAGAAGCACTCACTTGGAGCACTCCTTAAAATGGAGAACGTTGACATTCATGTCATAACAGAGAGATGGTTCAAGGCAGCAGAAAGCACCCCTGCACTACCAGGCTCAGGCTATAATTCATTCCACACCTTTCGGCCCCAAAATTCAGACCAAAGCTCCAAAGGCAGTGGTGTCACCATATTCATAAAGGATATACACACCTCCAGACTGGTAGCCCAACATAACACTGCAGAGATACTTCACATGCAACTAACATTGGGTATACAGCGATTCAGGTCATAGCCTGCTATAGGTCCCCAACCATGTCAAAGGCTCCCACTCCATGTTCCTAAAAACCCTGGAGAATATTAGGGTCCAACCCAACACCCTCGTACTGAGCGGACTTCAACTACCCCTCCAATGACTGGGAAAATTACTCATGTACCAATACACCTGCCCAACATTTCCTGGAATTCATTAATTTCAAAGCCCTGGACCAGCTCAATCTTAGCCCCACTAGAGAGAGCAACATGCTTGACCTGGTTATCACTAACATGGGTGACTGTTGCTCCACACTAATAGTTAACTCCTCCCTGATTAGATCTGACCTCAATCTAATCACCATGGATATCCACATCCCCACCTACACCCCCCACAAAGGTAAGCACCATGAAAAACTTCTCCAAAGCTAACTTTGAACTCCTAAAAACAAAGGTGGCAAACCTCATGACACCCATGCAGATGGAGAATGGGTGCATGACTGCCAAATCATACACCAATGCACTGTATGAACACGTACACAAATGCATGGAGCTGGCCATACCCAACAGAACCAAGACGATCTCCTCCAAAAAAAGGAAGCAATCTAGTGGTCCATTGTCATAAACAAACTCTACAACAGAAGAAAGAAACTGCTGCAGAAAAAGGTGAAGTCCCAAGACTGGAGAAACTCCCTTATTAGCCTCAACAGTAGGTGAGATTCCCCATTAAATCTTCTAAAGCTAGCTATGAAAACAAGATTGCAGCAGATACTAAAGATAATCACAAGGCCTTCTATGGTTATGTCAAAAATCTCAACGGCAATATCCAGGTTTGATCCATGCTACTGCACAATGGTAACTCTTATACCAACAGATATTGCCAATATACTGGCTGACAAATTCAGTGCCAACTTTACCCCCCCAAGGACCTATCACAATAACAGTATAATCCCTGGCACCCAATATTATTGCTGCACAGGTCAAAACTGCACTGTCCAAGGCCAAGAATACAGCTTCCATGGGACCTGATAACATTCCTGGCTGTGTTCTACATGAACTACAAAATGAACTGGCACCTCACCTATGTGCCTTGTTCAATCACAGCCTTACCTCAGGCTTTGTCCCTGCTGAATGGCACACTGCTACAGTCATTCCTCTCCATAAAGGGGGAGTGACTACAGACCCTGGGAACTATTGCCCCATTAGCCTGATGAGTCTGATATGTAAGGCTATGGAGCGTATCATTATGGACCTAATAAATAAGGACATAGGGATCTCCAAACTCTGGATCCCACGCAATTTGGCTTTGTGAAGGGTAGATCATGCCTGCTCAACCTGGTCAACTTCTTCGAGTCAGTCATCACAGCTGTGGATGAGGCAAGGTAATTCATACAGCCTACCTCGATCTGGCCAAAGCCTTTGATACCATTCCCCACTCAGGAATCATAGATAGACTCACTAAACTAGGCATTAATCCCTATATCACTAGATGGGTGGCAAACTGGCTCACAGATAGAACCCACAGTGTTAAAGTAGCAGATTCCAAGTCAGACTGCTGACCAGTCATGAGTGGAGTCCCACAGGGATCAGTCCTGGGTCCCTTCCTGTTGGGCATCTACTTCTCTGAAGTCCAGGCCAACACAAAGGGTCTCTGGCTGACCAAGTTCACTGACAATTGGAAGCTGGAAGCCATTATTAACTCCCCATGTGATGTAAACATCCTATAAAAAGGCCTCACTGAGACCAATGATTGGTGCCAAAACCATGGCCTTAAACTCAATGCCAAAAAATGCATTGTCATCCCCTCTAGAAAAAACTCAGTGCAGATGAATTGCCATATCAATGGCAATCCACTGAACAGTGAAGGAATCATAAGAGATCTGGGAGCACAGGTTGATAGCAACCTCTCCTTTGACCACCACATAGCCACTGTGGTCAGAAAGTCCTTCTATGTGGCACATCTCATTACTAAGGGTTTCACATCCAGGTAGAAGGAGGTCATCGTCTCTCTCTACTTCTCCCTCATAACACCAATCATTGAGTACAATGCCCCATTTGGCATGTACCTCACCAGACACCTGCAACAACTAGGGAGATCACAAAAGTACCTCACAAAGAGGATACTGGGCCTTAAACACATGTCCTATATGGACAGACTAAAAAAAACTCCAGTTATTCTCAGTTTCATATCACCTACTTAGAGGCGATCTCTGCTTGACTTACAAAGCCATAGCTGACCCAGCCCTGTTAGATATGCTACTTAAAGAAATCCCAATCCCTCCGCACCACATGCTCCAGATACCTCAACCTTATTACCTCAATCAACAGAACATGGTGAAGGGACAGGTTCTTAATCCAGAGACTTCTCATACTCTGGACGAGTGGATGGGAAATAGAAAATTCACCCCGGGGATCACTTCAATGTCTCTGCTCAATAGAGGCACTAGAAACTAATGTTGGGTGACACTATGCCAGGGCAATCCTATGGGCTAGGCTTGTAAAGGCCCTAGGGCCATTAGCCTAGTACTCACCTATGAACCTATAGTGAGTATGTCATACTTTCCTAAAGCACACATGCCGAGAATGTTATACATTCCTATAACACATATGCTAAGTATGCCATACATTCCTGGTGCAGCCATGCTAAGTATGTCATATATTCCTATAATATACATGATGAGAATGCCATCAATTTCTACAGCACATATGCTGGGTATGCCATGCATTCTGACAGCATACATTCTGAGCATGCCATGCATTCCTTCAGCACACATCCTGAGTATATCACACATTCCAACAGCACACATGCTGAGTATGTGATAAATATCTGCAATACACATGCTGAGTATTTCCTACATTCTTACAGCACACATGCTGAGTATGTCATACATTCCTACAACAAACATGAGTATTCCATAAATTTTTACAGCATACATGCTGAGTATGTTACAGATTCCTATACCACTTATGCTGAGTATGCCATACATCCTTACAGCACACATGCTATTTCATACATTCCTACAGTATACATGCCAAGTACATTATACATTCCTGCAATACACATGCTGAGTATGTCATACATTCCGACAGTATTCGTGCTGAGTGTATCATACATTCCTGCAGCACACATGGTGAGTATGCCATATGTTCCTACAACACACATGCTGGGTATGCCATAGATTCCTGCAGTACAAATTCTCAGTATGTCATACATTCCTGCAGCCTACATGCTGGGTAAGTCATACATTCCTACATTATACATGGCACATCATATATTCCTTCAGCACACATACATTCCTGGAGAACACATGCTGATTATGCCATAAATTCCTATAGCACACATGCTGAGGATGTCATATGTTTCTACAGTACACATGCTAAGTATGCTGTCCATTCCTTGAGCTAAAATGCTGAGTATGCCATACATTCCTACAGCTCACCTACTATGTCATATATTCCTACAATATACATGCTATGGCATATGTCCCTACAGCACACAGGGTATTCCATGTGTTCCTTTTATATACATGCTGAGTGTGCCATAAATTAGTACAGCACACATAATCAGTATACCAAAACACATGCTGAGTAAGTAATACATTCTACCAACACACATGGTGAGTATGTCAAATATTCCTACAGTATACTCTCTGAGTATGTCATATATTCCTACAGTAACTAGCTGAGTATGCAATACATTCCTACAGCACACATGATGTGTATAGGCCCTAGGGCTGATAGCCTACTATCAACCTATGAACCTATGAACCTATGCTGTATATTCCTGCAGCACACATAAGTATGTCATACCTTCCTAGACCACACATGCTGAGTATGTCCTACATTCCTACAGCACATGCTGAATATATCATACATCCCTATGGCACACAAACTGTCATACATTTTCACAGCACACATGCTGATTATTTCATGTTCATACAGCACACATGCTGAGTATATCATAAATTTATACAGCACACATGCTGAGTATGTCATACATTCATACAGTGTACATGAGTATGTCATATATTCTGCCATACATTCACACATGCTGAGTATGCCATACATTCCTATAGCACACATGCAGAGTATATCATACATTCCTACAGTATACATGCTGAGTATATGTTCCTACAGTATACATGATGAACACATGCTAGGGTATGTCTTGTGTTCCTAGACCACATATGTTGAGTATGTCATACATTCATACAGTACACATACTGAGTATATCATATGTTCCTACTGCACACATGCTGTGTATGTCATACATTCCTACAGCATACATGGTGAATATGTCATACATTCCTACAACACACATGGTAAGTATGTCATATATTCCTACAATACACATGCCAAGTATGCCATATATTCATACAGCCCACATGCTGAGTATGTCATACATTCCTTCAGCAAACATGCTCAGTATCTCATATATTCCTACAGTATTCATGCTGAGTATTTCATGCATTCCTTTAGCACAAATACTCGGTGTGTCACACATTCATACAGCACACATGCTGAGTGTGTTGTACATTCCTGCAGTATACATGCTGAATATCCCATACATTCCTACTGCATACATGCTGAGTATGTCATGTTTTCTTACAACACACATACTGAGTAACTCATATTCCTTTAGCACAGATACTGATTATACCATGTGTTCCCTCAACACACTTATTTATTTTTTGTTTATTCATTTACATTTGTTGACCAGGGAATGTCTGACTAAGACAAAGCCTATTTTTTTTAGAGGCCCGGGAGAAATACTCCAAACGCATATCTTTGGAATGTGAGAGGAAACCAGAGTACCTGGAGGAAACCCATGCGAATGCAGGGAGGACATGCAGACTCTGCACAGAAGGCACCCCAGCCAAGAATCAACCAGGTAACCTCTTGCTGTGAGGTGACAACATTAACTGCTGCACCACTGTGCCTCTTAGTATGTGTTACATTCTTTCAGCACACATGCTGCATATGCCATACATTCCTACATCACACATGCTCAGTATGCCATACATTCCTAAAGAGCACATACTGATTATGCCATACATTTCTACAGCACACACAACACTTAGAAAATGCAAATAAATACCTGAGGGCTGCAGGGCCCACAAGGTTACACACTTTTATCTGTGCAAAAAAACAAACATATATCTCTATTAATATTCACTGATAAATATTAGTGTGATTTTATAAAGTTCATTGTGTAATCATGTATTTTTTTATTTTATTTGTTAGCTAGATAAGCCTGTGTACACAAGTGTCCTTTTTCAGAGTTTGCGGAGAGCAGTGTCTGGTTAAATGGCTTGTTCATAATCATACAGTAAGCAGATTAGGCTGAAGAAATAAAACTGTAAACTAGCTTGTAGCCTGAATACTCTCTGCCAGCTGACAGTGTGTTGGATTTTTTTTTTTTCAATAATCATTTTTTATTATTTTTCACAACCATATTACAAATTCACACATTATATACAATATATACAAAATGCTTCCATTGGTTAATTTCACATATATATCAACCTCATGTATTGATCAAAGGTACAGCACTAACAAACAAAAGGAAAATAATTAAAAAAAAAAAAAAAAAAAAAAAAAAAATTCAACATTAACAAATCCAAGCCAACAATCTTTCTTTTCTGTACATTTTCTATCTAATCTAAGGTTGATTTAGACTATATTCTGGTTCCCGAGAAAAAGTGGATAGTAACCTCTTAAGCCAAAATAATATTAAAAATTTGCTCCCAGATTTTTATGTTGTTGATATTTTTCTTGTGATCACTAATTAACAGTTTATGCGCTAAGATGTGTTTTATTGCCAACAATCTGAAATTTTCCCATGATGTCTGGGCTGGGTTCAACCAATTTGTGGCTATATATAATTTCATTAATAGGCAAATATTCATAATTACCATCGTTTTTGATTTATTTAGATTCTCCGGAAGAATATGAAGAATCATAAACTCCCAAGAGAATGTTGAATTTTGGTAACCGTTTTTTTGTAACTGCAATTTTAATGAATTCCACAATTTATAAATGCACTTACAACTCCAGAACATGTGAAGCAAATCTGCTGTCTGATCAAAGCAATGTGGGCATATGGGTGAATTCTTCGCATCAAATTTGTGCAAAGTGAGACGAGTATAATATGCATTGTTAAATATCATCAGCTGCGTAAATACCAATTTCTGAAGGGATACGGACTTTAATGTTAATTTAAATGCCTCCAATATCTTATTGTCATCTGGTAATATCAATTTCTCTCTCCAGTAACTCGATAAAAGAATATAATTATTATACTTCCTCTCTTTTATCAATTTATATGCTGCAGTTATATATTTTCTGTCCTGCAACAGCGCTTCCCATAGATTATGAGAAATGATTAAATCTTCCTCTTTCATTTCAAAGTTGTTAAAATAGTTTATAACCAAGTCTTTTAGCTGTCTTACTATAATTAAATAGGAAATAGGGAGTTCTATTTCTTTTAAAATATCATGTACTGGTACTCCTAGAAAAGGATATAAATCGAGTACAGTTAACTCCATGATTAAAGGGAATTTCTTTAGATCAATCAATTGACCACCAATTGTTAAATTTGGGTTCCTATGAAACGGTTGGAAAACCATCATATATTTCAATAAATTTAAGGAAGCGAAAAGAGTTTGAATTGCCGTTACATAGCTTTTGATGTGCTCCATTAACTTATATTTACTCATTGTCCAATTATTTAAAAAGGGTAATGCTTTAGCATTGACTCCCACTTCATTTATATACTTGTACATTAAGAGCACCCATTTGGGTGTCCATTTTCTATTATCACTATCGAAGTAAGACATCTTTAAAATCCTATTGGCCTGAATCACTAAATAGTACATTTTGAAATCCGGTAATTCTAGCCCCCCCCCCCTTATTTTTTGGAGCCATCAATTTTTCATATGAAATTCTCGTCTTCCTAGGTTCCCAAAGAAATCTTCCCAATCTTATATGAAGCTGTTTGAAGAATGTTTTGGTCATTCTGAGTTGTGCAGCTCTAAAAATATATAACATTCTAGGAAGAACATTAATTCTTATGATAGCTGCTCTTGCCATCATTGGTAACTTCAATCTACTCCATCTCTCAAGATCCAATGTTATTTGATCTGTAGTTGACTTTACATTGTTAATAAAAAAATCTCTATTTTCAGTTGAGAAGACAATTCCCAGATTTTTATATTTTCTTCCGTCAATACTTGTCCTATTAATGGTAGCATTGAAAAGGGTGTGGGTGTCTTTAATGGGAATATTTTAGATTTTTTTAAATTTAGCTTGTAATTGGAAATTCTCTCAAAGCTTTCTATTGCAGCTAATATTTTTTCAGTATCGGAAACAGGTGTGTACAATATATGTTTAAATCATCTGCATAGGCAGCCATCCTAACCTTTATTCCATACAGTACTGGAGAATTATAAAAAACATTTTGCTTAAGGTGTAAAAATAAGGGCTCCAAGTAAAGATTAAATAAGATGGGAGATAATGGGCAGCCTTGTCGGGTACCATTTTTGATCTTTATCCTATTCGAGCATTCGTGATTTATAAATAAATTTGTGTATGCATTTCTATATAGTATCCTTAACATTGAGATAAACTCCTGCGGTATATTAAAATAAGGTAATGTATCAAATAAATAATCCAAATTAACCCTATCAAATGCTTTCTGAGCATCAATAATTAGGGCGTACAAATTCAGGTTTTTATATTTCGCATAAGAGATTAAGGTCTGGAGCATTAAGGTATTATCCGTGGTCTGCCTCCCATCCATAAACCCCGCCTGTTCCTCTGATATTATTGGGTTTATTACCTTTTTCAGCCTACTCGCCAGAATAGATGTCATGATTTTCATGTCCATATTCAAAAGTGATATAGGCCTGTAATTATCAGGATTTTTGGAATCACCTTTCTCCTTTAATATCAGAACTGTCCTTGAGGCATTAAAATGAGGATCATTAATTCTATTTAGAGTGATATAATTAAAAGTCTGTGACAATACACTGCTCAAAATCTCACTAAAAGATTTGTAGAATTCCGAGGTCAAACCATCTGGGCCTGGGGCTTTGTGAGGCTTTAGTTTCTTGATTGTCTCGGACACCTCCTCAGCTGTAATCGGTTTGATTAAATCTCTATGAAATTCCTTGTCAATATTAGGGAAAGTGATTCTCTGTAAAAAATCTTTTCTGTCTTTATCTTGCAAGAGTGTCTGCTTCTCACCGTAAATCTTATTAAAAATGTTTTCAAAGGTCTTCATGATATCTGCCTTGTCAGTATATGTAGTATTGTTATAGTGTATTTCAGTAATTAATCGTGTTGATTTCATCTGGTTAATAATACGAGCTAATGCTTTCGAGGGGGTTTGAATATGATTTGCATATTTAACTAAATTTCTTTGTTCATAAAGTGACAAATTTCTATTATGAAGTAAAAATAGTTCTTTTTGACATCTTAATAGCTCAGTTTCTGTCTGTTCATTATAGTTCCTCATCAAATCTTGGTCCAGTAATTGAATTTTAGTTTCTAAATCCAATTGAGTCTTCTTTTGTAATTTTTTATAATATGTAGCTTTTTGTATAAATAGTCCTCTTAGCTGCGTTTTAGTTGTAGCCCATTCTATATCTATTGGGTGTCTATTTTGGGAAATATTATTTAGTAACTGTTTAAGTATCTCCTTGACTTCCATTAATATATCTTCCTTGGTTAGTAAATATGGGTTCAAGGACCAATTATACCCTCGAAGCCTCTTAGTATCCATATTACTACTGTTTAAGGTTAAAGTTATCTTTGAATGGTCTGAGAGTTGTCTGACTTGATTAGAAACACTGGGGTCAGCTGAGATCAACACCTCTGAAATTAAAAAAAAGTCAATTCTCGACCACATTTTATGGCAGGTTGAATAATAAGTAAAATTCTCTGCTTTCCCTTGTGAGTGTATGTGTTTAAAAGGGTCATAGAGTTTGAAATCCATTTTCAATTCTTTCAATGCTACCAATGCCTGTTTATTGAACGCTGAAGAAGCACCCAACTTGTCTAATTTAGGCTCTTGATAAGAGTTCCAGACACCTCCCAACACTATATAACAATTATTGTATGACTGTAAAATGGAATAAATTGAAGCTATGAAATGATGCTGATTAACATTAGGGGCATATACACAAATTAGTACTATAGGTTTATCATAACATTTGGATGTGAGAAGGACCAAACACCATCTACCCTCCTGATCCATTTTCGCATCCCTAATATCTCCCTGAAAGTGATTCTTAACTAAAATTGCCACCCCTGCACTATTTGTTGTTCCTTCCGCCGTCACAATCTTCCTAACCCATTTCTTATCCTTCACTGACTCCCACTGATCATTAGTCATATGCGTTTCTTGTAATAAAATACAACATGCTGATGATTTAAGAAACAAATGAAAAAACAGCTTTCTTTTTTTCATGTTCTGGAGTCCTTTGACATTCCAAGATTCTATTATCCACATTTAACGTTCATTAGAAATATAACTCGATATCTAATCTCTTTGAGCAACCTTAGAATAACATAAGTTGGCATATCATTAATTGTATGGAAGAAACTGCCATCCTATCCCTACCCAGTGCCTACCCACTATTCCTCTGGACCAGGATGAACATAGGTTTTTTACATTACTGGAAACCATCTGAGTAACTAATCTACGAATTCTATTATTTAACAATGAAACCCCATGCAAAAAACCAACAACAACTACTTCTACGTCTGCAAAGCCTAATTCTGACATTCCCTACTAAACACTACTTATAGGTAACTACAGCTCTGTACATAGTTATGGATATACAAATAAACTAATTGTACCCTGAGATTCTAATGTACTTCAATTCACTTCAGCTTTATATTCAGCAATAGCAAATAACATTCTAATTTGTTGTTCTATACAGTATTAAATATTAGTTGACATAGAAAGCAGACAGTTATTTAACATTTCCCAACATCCTGTATCTACTGAATAAAATGATCTAACTACTTTAATCTGCTTTGTTCTTCCCCTACAACTTACCTACTAACATATTAATATTGAAAATCACTGCAGTTCAAAATAAAACTTTAATGGCACTTTCATTTGTAATAACCATATGTGAATAAGAGAGGAACCAAGGGGTTAAAATAAAAAAAGAAAAAGAAAAAGCATGAAGGAAGCACAGCAAAAGGAGAAGAAATAAGAAAAAATGCCTTAAATTACACATAAAAAAAAAATAAATAACTTCTTTTATGTTCTTTTATTATTATATGCACATTGTTTAAATCTGATCAACTAACCATTTTTACATCATTTATCAGTTATAAATAATACAACCTATCTACAGGAATAAAGGAAAGGAGTAAAAGAGAAGGGAGATATAGGAAAAAAAAAGAGAAAACAAATATATAAAAAAAAAAAAAACTACAGTACCTTATTCTGCCACTACACATAACCATCTCCTTTTTTAATACACAATGCATTTCCACAGCGTTTACCTGCATCACTTTGACTTCACACACTATCTTACAGTCCTTTTCCTTCAAAATAAGTCCAAACAGGTTTCGTTTTAGTTCGCCAGCAGTTCCTCTTTCTTCTCAGCTATTTAAACTGTAAAAGCAGTTCAAATCCTTTCCTTCGCACTCGCGACGGGGGACCCAATTCGCGAACGGACCTCCTGGCTGCACCACACTAAAAACAGTCCCTCTGCTTCCTCTAATGCCTTTCCTGTTGCCTCGTGGATCAGAAACGCTCACTACAGCCATAAAGCTTTGTGGGAACTTCGCGTTGAAACTGGAACTACGAGATAAGAAGATAAGAAAATAAAATTCCAGGCCTGCTACAAGAAACAGAACAGACAAAGGATTTTAAAGCCTCAGATTGTCATAAATGAAGCATCCCATTCTCCCTGGTGCTGCAGAAAGCCAAAATGGACTGTTCACATTTCTGAAGATGGGAGAGCCTTAAAAATCTTCAAAAAAGTAGATCTTGCTTCTTTCCTTGTGCTTACAGAATATTTAATGCCATCCACAGTAAAAATTAAGTTATTAGGATATTTCATTTGAAATCTGATATTTTTGTCAATCAGAAACTTACAATATGGAGCCAGCATTTGTCTAGATTGCCTTATTTGTGTTGATAAATCCTGTGCTATGGAAATTTTATTATTTTGCCACATTATAGATCCACCAGATTTTTTAATAGTTAACAGTACTTTGCTCACATCTTGATAGTTCAATATTTTAACATAAACAGGTCTGGGTATATTTGAAGCTTGAGATTCTCTGTATGCTCTATGGGCCCTTTCTATGACCATCTGCTTAACAACCTCAGAGTCCTTGAGCAGTATTTCGAATATTTGTGTAATAGAAGTGATCAGGTCATTATATTGAATAGATTCTGGGATCCCTCTGATGATTATATTGTTACGTCTGGATCTTGCTTCCAAGTCCAGAATTTTATTTTGCATCATTTGAATGTCAGTTCCATGTGTCTCTGTTCTTTTAGTGAGCATTAATATGTTTTCTTCATTAGTAGCAATTCTAGTTTCTGCTTTCTCCATTCTTTCGAGAATCCAATTAATGTGTCACTAAATGAAAGTGTTTGAGATGTTAGCTCTTTTAAGGCATCCTGTATAGGTAGCAATGCTGATTTGATTTCTTCCATTGTGACCTGTTGATCAGATTTTGTTGATGGCCCTGTTTTTGCAGTCTCTTGCTGTTTGATAGTTTTCTGTCTCTTGATTAAAGATTCTTTCTCCGGTGATTGCAAAGCTGACAGCTTGGTTTTGGAAGTTGTAGTTTCCATATTTTTGGCCTCCTTTGACATTTCGAAATTCTGCACAAAGATTTATTTCCCAAAGAAAAGTTACAAAAGTGAGATCAGTCAGTCCTTTGTTTGGTGCTCTGTTCAGAGTCAACCTAACAATCAGATCCAATCCTGCTGTTACCAAGTATTTTTTTTCGATTTTTCTTTCTCAGAACCAAAAGTGACTTCTGGTCAATTAGTAATAACTGCCAATTAGTTTGTTTACTCTAAGTATAACTCCACAGGGTTGATTTTTTTCTCAGGTATTTAAAGAGCTGAAGTACTGCAGTGCTTATAGAACGGCAGCCATCTTTGTTCTCAGGTGTTGGATTTTTTAATACTAGCATTAATAGGGGATAGTGGCACCTAGCAAAAGGTAGCATACCACAGATATTTGTGTGTGTGGGGGGAGGGGGGAGGTTTCATCGAATGAAAGCCTGGAGATATGTGACTATATTGTACACTGGGTGGGGTATACAAATTATTGGAAAAAGTGTATGATGTTAGCCATGATAATGATGATGATGATGATGATGATGCATTATGTTAGTCATTGTAAGCTGCATATATATTTTAGTCTTAGAGTACTATCTGGCCAGTGCAGCTGTATGCGTTTCTTAAACATAATGCCTTATGCAGAAGTCATTAAGACTTCTATATGTAGCTGCAATTGTTATCATATCCTTTGGCAGTTGCTTTAGTATAGATGGCATTTTGTTTATATTCTGTTCTGAGCTGAGCTTAGCCAAAAAGCCTGGTGAATAATTCACCCCTGCATTCCAGTCAAAGGGTGTGTAACCATTTTTTTATTTATTCCCTTATTTATTTAGTGATATGTTTATGACCATGGTGATCAGGTAGGATACTGTAATCCTCATACCAAAATGTATTGCTAGGGTACTGTATCCATAGCCAGATAAGAATGGTACTTCCGTGCCATTGCCTTACAGGGTGGTTACACAGAAAAGTCTGCTTTGCAGTTTAAGCTGGTTACTGCTTTCTGCTGAATGCTCTCTCTGTCCACGTATTGAATATGGCTTCATAGGTATGTAGTCTTCAGTATCTGCGTATTGTGAAGCATCACAGTTATGCATGCTGTGTTGCACTAGATCCACTGTTTTCATACTGCCTTAGGTGGCCTGTGCATCATTTCAGGCTCTGGTGTGCATTTCTTTCATTGCAGCAGTCTTGTAAAATGTGAGCAGTGACTCCTAGCTATGACCCTAACAAATGTGACAGTGTATAGACTGTCAGCAGTATATACAAATCCTATCTATGACCATAACAAATGCGACAGCATGATAGCTCAGTAGTAAGATTGCTGCCTCACAACCCTAGGGGCAAGAGATCAGTCCTAATCTCTGCTCCCTGTCTGTATTCAGTTTATATTTATTTCTATCTCTTGTATTTGCTAATTCACTTTACTTTTAAAATATGCTGCTTCATTGGCTATACTAAATTATTTATATAAATGTATGGTATTTAGCTTTGTCGTAATTGCCTAAGTCATAACCATAAATAGTCCATAGACCATCTAAGTTACAGAGTTAAGAAATATTAAATAGATATTTGCAATTCAGCATTAAAAAGTAGCAGTACTTCCACTTGCCTTTTACTTATGTAATAAATACAGAAACACAACATGTATGCAAAATCAGTTGGAGTCACGTGAAGTGCTTAAATATGCTAATGCATTTCAGTCTGTTGTATCATGTAGATTCAAAATATTGGAATGTTGAAATAAATAAATTTTGAAACATGTACTATCCTCACTCCATGTGGATAATATTACATGAGCAAATAATGGAGACAAACAGAGATGTCGTCCCAGAACTAAGACAAAAATAACTAACTAGCTAATATAGATAAGATAGACAGAAAGTCAGGTACATAGAAAAGAAATGTAGGAATTTACATTCAGAAAATTCCTCAGTAGCTTTGCACTGTAGCTGGGTATAACATCTGACTCTCCATGCTTTCTGTCTGTCCAATATTCCAGTTCTTATTTCACCAAAATTTGAATATTTGTAATTGTTATAATATGAATTTTTTTCTCATGCTTCATTTGCCACAGAAATAGCACTTATGACATTGCAGAATTTTAGACATTAGTATTTTTGCAGAAATGGGATGAAGCCATGTAAATGCATTTTATGTCAATATTAATATTTTATGGATACTTGGACTTTTATGATCTACAGTTTAAACTACATTATAGGTAATAAGATATTTCCTAAACTACAGCTTTAATAAACAGACACGATTCATAGCTGCATGGTGTCGCTTTGGTTTGCCTTCCTTCCTTTCCCTTCAATGCCCCCTGTTGAGTTCTAAATCCGGCTAAGCTTAGTGCCATTTAGAATTTTCATGGGAAAGAGTGTGTAAGGCCTGCACATGGATAGAGCCCTGTTAATGAAGTAATGTTTCAGTGCTTTCATGTTGTCATGTGGTCATTTTTGGCAGGCTCCAGTTGTTTTACCACAGACATAGTAGCTTACTTTACTGCCAAGAGATGTCACAGCATTCACCAGTGACCGCATATTTACTGAGCTATAGCAGGGAAAAAGCGATAGGACATGTAGCTGGTAGCAGAGACAGCAAAATGAAATGCGTGTAAGATGCAGAATGTTTACTGAAACAAAAAATGAATGTTACTCGGTGGTGGTGATGATTCCATTTATACTGCTATGTGGTGCTCTGACCACTTTAGACATTATGCTATATGAAATGTAGAAAAGTCATATCCCACACTGATGTCTTGCTTGTAGAGTGTTTGTCATTTTATCAACATGCATAAAACCAATAAGCATCTCCTCCTCACAATTTCCTGTGGTATTTTAAGTCTGAGTCTCATGAAGCTAAAGTATAAAGGTTTTAAGATTAAAATTATTTGTGCTGTACAGCTATCTGTGAATTATATTTAAAAAAAATATTTTAACTGAAGTGCACTGCTCTGTGTAATCTTGAGGCACTGTGACAAAATTCTCTTAACTATACCTCGTACTTAAATAGCACTGGGCTACATTTGCCCCACAGCTGTATCATCTCTTTCTCAGGTTTGACTGATCCTATGGACACCCCAGCAATGCAGTCTTTTCACCTTTTATAATGTAACAGCTAACCCTATCTGAAATGTCAAAGAAAAGGAAAGTTACCTACCTTATCCCTAAATTCAATTTCATCCTCACATCATGACACATGCATCTGCCCTCTTCCAGGAGAGGACGTGACTGCCTGTTTCTAGTAAAGGTTAGATATCTTTGACTTTCACTGCCTCAGGGCTACTTGATGCCACATTCTGGTAGCCCTTTGCCAGTGAATTATGAGATAAAACCTTTGGCATCAGGGCAGACCCAGAAGATGCACAGGCTGTAGTGAAGCTGTCCATATACTGCTTCATGAGCACACACCATAGCGCATTATCAGCTATACAGATTTACCCCAAAACACAAATCACTATATTTCTGTAAGCTCAACATACTCAGTCAAATTGCTGGAATGTCTTACTGTATCCCACAGTGTATAATATGTAAATCATTCACTGTGCCAAAGATGGGGATTTTGCTTGCTGCGGATTCTGTAAAGCTTAGTGGACCAAACACCCTTGATATTCCCATGTCTTCTTGGATTCATAAGGTATATTCAGTTCATCAGAGTTTGACAAACCTTTTTCAATCTGTAGTTCTGACCCTCTGGCTTATCATAGGATCACAGGATCATACAAGGTTACTAGACTAATGGCTCCAGGCCCCTTACAGGTCTAGCCAAGTTCAACCAGTGTTCCAATGATGTTTGGTTCAAGCAGACAGTAAAATCAGCGCCTATTGCCCCTGTCTAAGAGGGACACAGGTGGAACCTCTGGGGTGAATTTCCGGTTACCCATCCAATTGTCCAAATTGTGCTTAAATAGGGCTAATGAGAGGCTTTGTTTAACATGAATAGGAAGCTTGTTCCAAAGGTGGGGCAACCTCTGTGAGACAAATTGATCTCTCCAGCAAGTTCTGTTGATGTCACATACCAGGTTAAGGTCCTTTGAGTTAGTGACCTGTGTACAATTTGACTTGTGAATGTGCAGCATTTCCATCAAAGCTGGGTCAGTGATTGCTCTATATAAAAGGCACAGGTCACCTCTAACCAGTCTGTATGGCACAGAGCAAAGTGACAATGATTTCAGCCTGTTTGCATAAGACAGATCTTGAAGACCCCTGAATCTTCTTTGTAAGGAACCTTTGTGGTCTCTCCAATTGCTGCAGGTGTTTGGAAAGGTACATACCAAAGGGATCATTGTACTCTATTACTGGCCTGATGAGGGAAGAGTACAGGGGGGTTATAACTTCTTTTTTCTTGAGGCAATGCTCTTACAAATGAGATGAGTAATATAAAATGCCCTTCTTACCACTGTGGAGACATGGTGATCGAAGTTAAGGTTGCTCTTGACCTGTGTACCCAGATCTCTCACCAGACTGTGTGCTTCGGGTATTGTTATTGATGTGGTAGTTTGCAGGAACATCACCCTTGCTGAAAGGGATGATATTGCATTTAGTTTAAGACCATGACTTCGGCACCAGTCATTAGTCTGTGTAAGACCTTTTTGCATGATGTTGACATCCCTAGGGGTTTCAGTGATTGCTCCTAGTTTGCAGTTATCAGCAAACTTTGTCAGCCACAGTCCTTTAATTTTAGCCTGCATTTTGGAGAAGTAGATTCTAAACAGCAGGAATTCCAGAACCAATTCATGTGGAACACCACTGGTTACGGGTTTGCTGGAGGAAGTGAAGTCTCCTATTTTGACCATATGAGTTCTATCAGTGAGCCAGTTTGCAACCCACCTGACAACATATGGGTTGATACCCAGCTGGGTGAGTTTATCAATGATGCCTGAGTGGGGGATTGTGTCAAAGGCCTTGGCTAAGTCTAGATAAGCTGTATGCACAGATTTGCCATTGTCTAGGGCTTTGGTGACTGTCTCAAAGAAGTCCACCAAGTTTACCAGGCATGATCTTCCCTTGACAAAGCCAAATTTGGTGGGCCTGAGTATTTGGAGATTTCCTATATCTTTGTTAATAAGATTTATGATGATTTGTTTTATAGCCTTGCAGATAAGGCTGGTCAGGCTAATGGGTCTATAGTTCCCTGGGTCCGTGGATGCACCCCCTTTGCTCAAAGGGATGGCGGTAGCTGCTTTCCATTCTACTGGGATGAAGCCAGTGCTTAAGCTATTATTGAGAAGTGTGCTCAATGGTGATGCTAATTCCTGTTTTAACCCATGCAGAACACAGCCTGGGATGTTGTTTGGTCCCATGGAGGCTGTGTTTTTGGCCTTGGAGATGGTATTTAAGAGTGATGTTTTCACTGAACTTGTCAGCTAGTATGTTTTCTATATATGTAGTACCATTAGCTATGAGTTCAGCGCAAATCAGGGCCTTACCTTTGCAGTTACGGATATAACTAAAGAACACCTTGTGGTTATCCTTAGTTAGAGAAGCTAATTTGGATTCATATTTAGTTTTGGAGGACTTCACTAGCAGTCTTATTTGCTAGGGTTGCCACCTTTTAACAAGGCCAAAGTGGGACATGGGGGTGTGGCCAATAGGATAGGTGGTGTGGTCAATATGACACTGGCCACACCCCCACCACGACATCACCAGAGGTGTTAAAAGAGATGCAGTATTACAGTTAAGGATACAACACTGTGACATTACAACATACGGAAAACTCAAACCATTTAAATGAAGTGAACTATTACTGCAAAAACACACATTACTCAGTTGTAACAGTAAATAAACTTTAAAGGAATAAAAAACACATTACTCATTAAACAGACATTTGTTTATTTAAAAAGTTAAAAAAATTCATAAACCAATCATGACTATTCAGAAAGAAAACTTAAAAAAAATCTACATACCACATACAAGCCAAGTATAAAATTAAGACTTTTTATTATCAATTAAAGCTAAAGCAAAGAAAAAACACAAAACTACATACTGTACCCTAGTACTACATACTGCACACTAGTACACTAAATCACTTTTTTTTAAAGTGTATTTTGAATTTGATTTTATGGCTTGAAGAAGGGCCCGATTTGAAATAATATTTGAATAAAAGTCACAACATTTCATCCGGTAATTTACAGTCATCATTAGTTCAGCTTTTAACAAGTCCACACTACATCGGTTTCACACATCTGTCCATTTACCTTTCACCAAAGAAAAAACTCTTTCTGCAAATGCATTTGAGGCCAGTATAGATAAAACCCTAGCAATTACCGGATATAGTGTAGTCAGTCCAGGCCCTTCTTTGAAAAGCTTCAGCCACTTCTCTCCTGGGGTCAAGCTTGCGTTACATAGCTGTTCCAGAAAGGGCCTAATTGCCAAGTACTCCCTAAAAAGATAATATTCATCTACATCCTGCAGACTCAGGGCAGTGGTCACATTAAGTAAGTCAATGAAAGCAAAGGGCTCATTTAGAGATAATTTAGATAGTGTAAACAAGTAGTTGCTTTCAGTATAATCAAACCACTGTTCCAGGTACTTCACTGCTGTCTCCAAGAACACAATGAAGTCTCTTTTCAGTTTGTTAGCAGAAGTGCTATCTACTGTGCTCATAAGTGCCCTAAGTTTCCCTCCAAAGAAAGCACCTTCAGCTCTTGCCTGCAGTTTTTGCTTCAGAGAGACCATTACACAAAAAGTTTCCATGGCAGTAAGTGCTGATTTTTCTAATGTACTTATATGTTCATTAAAATCAACAAGAGCAGCACAGAGAAAGTGCAAATAGTAATGGGGCAGCATAGGCAATTCACTCTCACCATGTTCATTAGATGAAAAGTACTGCCATATCTGCCGGGGGGTCTCCTCTTCTCCCTGGGAGAGGAGATAGGACTGGAGCACTGGGAGATTTTTCACTACTCTTTCAATGGCTGGGAGTAGTGACAGCCACCTTGTTGGCACATATCTTAACAGACTCTCAAATTCCATGCCACAAAACTCAAAGAAGTCTTTCAAGTCTCTGGTCCTTGTGGCAGAACCTGAGAAGTGGCTGAAAAGTCTCATTACAAATACTTCCACGTCGTATGGTAGTTGTGCTGCAGCTTTTTTGGCTGCATTGTGAATGATGTGGGCAACACAGTTAGCCTTCTGGAGTGATGCGCACTTTTCTTTTAATCTGGTATACACACCAGATTTCTTCCCATAGTTCACACTGGCATTATCAGCCCCATAAGCTGAAATGCTGTTCCAGGGCAAGGAGTGCCTTTCCATAATGTTGGAAATTTGCTGTGAAATAGCCTGTGCAGATTCATCAGGGTCTTCATAGAAGTCCAAAAGGCCATTCACCACCCTTCTTCTTTAGAAAAATACCTCACAACAAGTGGAAATAATTTTATGTTCCCCTTGTTGGAAGCATCTGATGAAATTGCAAATTAAGTGCCTGGTTTTTGAAGGTCATGCAGGAGGCATTCCAATGAGTGCGGTCCCAAAACATTTTCAACTATGGCTTCAGCCTTGGTTCTTCCACAAGATTGTTTCATTGCAGTGTCCGAGTCACTGTACAACTGGCTGGCCAACTTTACTGCACAGTCCAAGCTGTTATAGGAAATATTGTGCTCAACAGCATGGAACACCTCAGAGGCTTCTACTGCAATGATCCTAAGTTCTGGTCCCTCGAGGTTTGCGTTCCTTGCCCACTTTGTCATCAGGTGAGTGGATTTAGCTTGAAGAATAGCAGTCTTATGTTGTTCAGTTGCCTCATGTCGTGCAACATTGTTTCTTCCACCATGGGTCACTAGAAATTCTCTCTTGCAGCACCTGCAGAATGCTTTGACATCACTGCATCTCTCGATCCAGTCGAATTCTGTTTTCCAAACATCCTGCCACTTGCACATTCTCTTGCTGCTGGTTGACTGTGATGAAGCTGCTGCTCTCTTCATGCTTGAATCTGTACTTACCTGATATGCAACATATTTACCAAAACTGTGTTAGTAGGGTGCAGTAACATACTTCTGTAGGCACAAATAAACTGGCGCAAAAAACACTGGCACACGAAAGAACTGGCTCGACAAACAGTGGCATGCAAAAGAACTGGCTCAAAAAACATAGGCACACAAAAGAACTGGCTCGAAAAACATTAGCACACAAAAGAACTGGGTCAAAAAACATTGGCACGCAAAAGAACTGGCTTGAAAAACATTGGCACACAAAAGAACTGGCTCAAAAAACATTGGCACACAAAAGAACTGGCTTGAAAAACATTGGCATGCAAAAGAACTGGCTCAAAAACATTGGTACATAAAAGAACTGGCTCAAAAAACATTGGCACACAAAAGAACTGGCTTGAAAAACATTGGCATGCAAAAGAACTGGCTCAAAAAACATTGGTACATAAAAGAACTGGCTTGAAAAACATTGGTACATAAAAGAACTGGCTCAAAAAACATTGGTACATAAAAGAACTGGCTCAAAAAACATTGGTACATAAAAGAACTGGCTCAAAAAACATTGGCACACAAAAGAACTGGCTTGAAAAACATTGGCATGCAAAAGAACTGGCTCAAAAAACATTAGCACACAAAAGAACTGGGTCGAAAAACATTGGCACGCAAAAGAACTGGCTCGAAAAACATTGGCACACAAAAGAACTGGCTCAAAAAACATTGGCACACAAAAGAACTGGCTTGAAAAACACTGGCATGCAAAAGAACTGGCTCAAAAAACATTGGTACATAAAAGAACTGGCTTGAAAAACATTGGCATACAAAAGAACTGGCTTGAAAAACATTGGCATGCAAAAGAACTGGCTTGAAAAATTGGCACTTGAAAGAACTGGCTTGAAAAACATTGGCATGTGAAAAAAATGGCTTAACAGTGGCACAAAAAAATGGCTTGAAAAACAGTGGCCCTTGAAAAAACTGGCTTGAAAAACATTGGCACTCAAAAGAACTGGCTCAAAAAACATTGGCATGCAAAAGAACTGAGGAATGGAGCAGAAAAGTGTTATTACAAATAGTTTGAAAAAGGTCAAATAGTAAATGAGGTAATGCAGGGGGCATTTTGGCCATTGAAAACTAACACAGCTTGTAGAAAATGAAATGCATTATTTTTACCACCGAACATGCCCACCTCACCCCACCCCTCAAGAAAAAAAAGTTAACCACATTCACTGAGCCAAAAAAACACTAAAATGAATGAGAATGCACAGTTGATACCATAGACCTGATTTAGCTTTTGACCACAGCAGTTAAAAGAAATATATGGCACTAATTTACACAGCGTAATGATATATTAATGAACATGCCCAAGAGCAGCAGCAATAGTCATAATCAGATTATAATGAAAACAGTACATTGTGAGTTTATTGAAGACACCACTAAAACACAAAATACAAACTTTGCTACTTATAAAAGCAACCTACCCTGTAACAATGACATGGTTTAGCACAATCTCAGATACACTGCATTAACTTCTGAGCATGTATCCGCAAAAAAAATAAACAGGAAAAAAGTCCGTAAACATTTTAACTTTTAAAAATACTTTTTGCAAGAGAAGTAAAATAAACTACAATGTACAGCAGACTCCATGGGCTCCTTTTACCTCAAAACATAGCAAATAAGAGTAATTTACCCAGCACAGCGATGCAATAAACAGGCCCAAGTAAAAGCAGCACACCCATATTCACATTACAAGCAAAGCAGGACATTTTAACCTTATTAAAATGCATAAAAAATTAGATGCACACATTTACAAGTATAAATGAAAACAATCTTGAAACAGCTTCAGCTAGTTGGCAACATGTACCTACTAGAATAATAAATACACTACATTAACTGTTAACATTCCCCCTCAAAAAGTAGTCTTGTACCACATACACATTGACTTGCAAGAACTAACAGGAAAAATTATCCAAACAGTATATCTTAACTTCCTGGAAACAGCATTAAATTGCACACATTTCCACACAAAAAAGTGCAAACTATGCTCGAACATTTTCTATCTGCAAACAGAAAATACCCAGAAAAAGCTACGACAATAGAAATACATCACACTAAATTTATATTTCACTGCCCCCACCAGAAATAAACAAAACTTCTATACACACAGTTCAGCCTTTTAAAAGTAATGCTTCCAAATCATACCCCTAAGAACAATAACAATTACATATACATACAGGTTTTATACCTTTAAAACTACTACTCAAAAATCTCAAAATAACCACTGCACAGATTTAAATACTGCGTACTGCACCCCCATCTACCTCTAAACATTAAAAAATTAAACCGCAATATATTCCCATTTTAAACTACTACTGAAAAATCTCAATATAACCACTGCATAGATGTAAATACTGCATACTACATCCCCATCTACCTCTAAACATTAAAAACTTAAATAAAACACAATATTCCTATTTTAAATAACTAAAGCCACAAAATACTATGTTATGTACTTACCAGTATCACAGTTTTTGCTGGGCTACCTTGCTTCCTTCCTGCTGGAATGGCTAGTTGGCTGGGCTGGCTGGCAGGCTCCCTTGCAGGCTGGCTTCTTTGCTGGCTGGCTGGCTGGCTGGCTGGCTTCTTTGCTGGCTGGCCTGCTGGCTGGCTGGCTTCTTTTCTGGCTGACTGGCTTCTTTGCTGGCTGGCTGGCTTCTTTGCTGGCTGGCTGGCTGGCTGGCTTCTTTGCTTGCTTGTTGGCTGGCTGTCAGAATTTTCAGATCTTTGTCCCAATTCCCTTCGCAGCTGTAGAGCACTAAAACAAACTGCTCTACAGCTGAGACCTTTATTGGCCTCTTCTAGATAAATCCCCACCCCTTCCAATCCCTTTAGCCAATTACAATTTAAATTACACCACCCGGACCTAGCAGGAATACCTCTAACTGCAGGTCCGGGTTGGTGACGTAGCCACATTGCCATGGAAAAAATGGAAGTATTTTTGGCTTTTCCACGGCAATGGCAATTTCGCGAGCACGAAGGGGAAAACAGGACTTTTAAAGTCCCACTGTTGGTGAATGCAGGAAGCGGGATGAGATTGCTCAACCCGTGAGTGTCCTGCTAACAACGGGACAGGTGGCAACCATATTATTTGCTTGTTTAAGTTGAGGAGGGATTGTTTCCAGTTTTGAGACCGTTCCTTCCTTAGATAGCAATTTCTTTCTCCTGTTGCAAAGCCTATTAATGGCAGTTGTCCACCAGGCATGTTTGTTTTTCCTTGAAGATCTTGCTTTGGTTCTATCAGGTATGGCAGAGTCAATACAATTGTACAGGTGCTTGTGTAAAGCATTGGTGTATAACTCAGCACTCCCATCAGTGGGGGGAGGAGCTATGAAGCTATTTATGCCATCATGTAAGAGGTTGTAATTGGCCTTGGAGACGTTTTTTAGTCTACCTGTTGCTAAGGGGGTCTTCTGTTATAGTTACTTCTACTGAGACTGATTTGTGGTCAGATCTTACCAGGGAGGGCCACACACTGGGTGTGGTGCAGCACCAGTCTCCCATGTTGGTGAACACAAGGTCCAGGATGTCTGAGCCCCTTGTAAGTGTGTCTTGATTGACTCCAGTAGATCCAAGTAGACTGAGTGGATGCCCTGATTCATGGAGGGGGTCCTATAGCTGGCAATGACCTGAAGAGGGGTCTTACCTACAGTTAATTGCACCTGAAGTAATTCAAGGGAATTGTGTTGTTTAACCAATCTAGAGGTGTTTTTATCTTTAATGAATGTTGGTACACCACCTCCTTTAGTTCTCACACCTTCAGTTTGTGGTCATGAACGTGTGGAAGGAAATGTTACCTGGAATAGCTGGGGTGCTCTCATCAGCCTTAAACCAGGTCTCAGTGACTGCACAAATTTCAGCATCTTCCAGGGTTAGGACTGCTTCCAGTGAGTGCAGTTTCTGGTTTAGACTCCTAGTGTTTAACAGCATAGCCTTGAGCTTGTTTTTAGAGGATATGTTTATGTTGGGAATTTTGTTCTTGTGACATTGCCTAAAAAAGGCACTATGAGGATGGCAAGAGCCTTAGCTAGTAACCAAAATTCCAGGGGTAACAGATGAAAATCACCTCTGACAAGGCATCGAGGTCTGTCGACCATGTCATCCCAGGCTAACAGATACTGGATCCCCTTTGAATAACACAAGAAACTATGCCAATTGTTAAAGTCAATCATTTTTTTGTTTGTACTTATCATTCTAGGCGAAGTAAAATGCTGCTTAAGGCTAGGGACATACCTGCCAAGATACATAATCCAAGAGCTCAGTCATGTCTCTCTTTATATAGCCCAGTGAGGTATGTCTTAAGTTGTTCACACCAACATGGTCTATGACAGAGTCATAACAGTGCCTGTTGTTGAGAGACTTGAGTGTGTGTGTGATGTGTCGGACCCTGGCACATGACAGACAGCTGACCTTGACCTTTTCCTTATTCAACCTGGTGAGAGGGACATCTATGTGTCTCACAGTTGAGTCCCTTATGACTAAGATGTTTGTTTTTGTGTTATGCCTTAGGGCCTTGATGGGTGAGACACTAGTGTGTGATATATTATGTGTACTTTGTTCTGCAGAGGATGTATTATGTGAAGTGTGCTTGTGTTTGTATAAGTCTCTGATGTTTAGGTAAGCGTCTTGCAAGGACCTCCGCATATGTAGGTTTATGTGCTGATGGTTTGGTGACAGGAGGTGAGGTGTGCATGTTGACAACCTGCTTAGTATCAGATGGATTGACTGGTGAGTGAGAGAGCCTGGATTCTAGGTTCTTCGTATAGAGGCATCTCGCACATATCAATTTGTGTGGACTAGAATAAGTGAGTTGTCAATGTAAATGAGGCAATTGCTACATTGCCTCAGAATGCCCATGTTGACCAGGCTGGCAAGGGAAACCATGGGAAATTGTCCATCCATAATGCTATGTAAGTTAATGTGGTCAGAAAACAGGAAGAGGGCAGAAAGGAACAGGTAAAGTAGAGGACAGGAGAAGTGGACAAACAATATGAAGGGCTGGTGGGTAGGATCTGTGTTGGTACCTCAGGAGCTTTGCTGAATGTATTACCAGTCATGAACTCTAAACATGAATGATAGTCATGAACTCTAAACTTGCAGTGAAAGTTTCACAATTGTCTGATCTTAGTTATGCCAAATAGTCCAGCACTGGCTGTTTATAACTATGCCATATGCCCTCACCATGCATGTTTGTAGAGATGCCATATGCTCCTGCACTTTGTGCTTACAGCTATGCCATGTGCCCCCAAACTGCCTGTTTTGATGTATGTCACATACTCCACCACTGCTTGTTATAGCTATGCCATGTGTGCCTGCTTTGCATGTTTAAAGCTATGCCATGCACCCCAATGCCTGTTTATAGCTATGCCATGTGCCTCACTGCCTGTTTACAGCCATGCCATGTGCTCCCGCACTGCTTGTTTTTAGATATACCATGTGTCCCTCTGCCTGTTTATAGCTATGCCATATGCTCTTACCATGCATGCTTGTAGAGATGCCATATGCTCCCGCACTTTGTGTTTACAGCTATGCCACGTGCTTCAGCATTGCCTGTTTAGATGTATGCCACATACTCCACTATTGCTTGTTTATATATGCCATGTGCTTCTGCTTTGCATGTTTAAAGGTATGACCATGCACCCCAATGCCTTTTTGTAGCTATGCCATGTGCCCCACTGCTTGTTTGCATCTATGCCATATGCTCCTGCTTTGCATGTTAATAGCTATGCCATGTGCCATATTGCCTGTTTATAGCTACACCATGTGCTCCACTGCCTGCTTATAGCCATAGCATGTGCTGACATTGTGCATGTTTGTAGAGATGCCATGCACTTCCACAATTTGTGTTTACAGCTATGCCACGTGCTTCCTCACTGCCTTTTTACAGCTATATCAGATGCAATCACTTTGCCTGTTTATAAGTATGCCATCTGATCCCACAATGAGTGTTTGGAGCTGTACCACACATTCTTGCACTGCCTGTTTATAGCTATACCATACACCCCACTACCTGTTTATGGATGTACCATGTTCTCTCTCACTGCATGTTTATAGCTTTGTCATATACCCAACTATATATTTACAGCTATGCCTCTGCTTCTGCTTTGCCTTTCTATAGCTATCCCATGTGTCCCACTGCCTGTTTATAGCCATACCAAGTGCCCTGCAGTCTGCTTATAGCTGACCAATGTAGGATATAACTAGCTGTGGCATGGCTCTTATCCCTGACTAGAGCATTCTTCAGAGCAATGTAGGATATAACTAGGTATTGCATTGCTGTTATCTCTAACTAGGGAACTCTTCAAAGCAATGTAGTATATAACTAGCAGTAACATGGCTCTTATCCCTGAGTAGGGCAATCTTCACTGTAATATAGGATATAACTAGCTGGGCATGTCTCTTATCCCTGACTAGGACACTATTCAGTGCATTGTTGGATATAACTAGCTGTGGCATGGCTCTTATCCCTGACTAGGGCACTTCTCAGTGCAATGTAGAATATGTGAGAGGTATATATATACCTAACTAATATGGATGCATACTTCTCACAATTAACAATACTAAGTGAACATTACACAGTCACATCTTCACCTCAACCACTATCACCTCCTCAAACACAACACAGAAATATGTCCTGCACTGATACCTTTAAAAAAGCCTTGCCAAAGCCTCCTAGAACTTTTAAGAACAGGCCTCAGCAGAAGTCCCTCAGCTCACCTTCTCCATGCATATCTTCATCAACAAGTCACGTATACCCACTTTGCTGTCAATGAAAAATTCATACACTAACTAGTGACAAAAATGTTTTCATGATTGTTGGCTCAGTCGTTAGGCATACAGATTCCTAACTCACAAAGCTGGATAAGATCATGGTTATTGTCAGCTGCCTTTCAGATGTTAGGATCACAGACATTAATGTGTCCCTGAAGATGCTTTCCAAAGACAGGTATGACTATGATACAGTAGGGACTCATTTGGGAAAGCATGACCTGGGGTGCAAAACCCTGAGGGCCATGTAGAGAGACATGTCAAACTTTCTATGTATGTGATAGATGCGTGTAAGATTCTGGTTCTGAGTGGAATCCTTCCTTTACCAAGATGATGCCTGGGTATAAAGAGGAGATGATTGGCTTTAACAAATGTGTTATTAGTTGGGGTCTTTCGGGGGGTGGCAATATGTATCAACTTTGGATGAGAGATGACATGCTTTTCTCATTTGAGAATTTCCCTATACTGGCAAAAGGCTTTGCTGCCCCCATAGGGCCTTTTTATGTAGACTCCATATAACTGACATCTGAACTTAGCGATGTCATCTAACTCTAAACTGAACCACATTAAGGTAGCTCTTGTTAATGTCAAGAGTCTCAATAACAAATTGCTAGAGTTTGAGGTGCTGCTGTATCTGGAACATGCCCATAAATGTGTATTTTATTTGGTTTATATGTAAAGAAAACACTCCTTTCATACTTTTATTTATTTATTTTTTTTGCCTTCAATGCCTTCAGGCCTGGGGGAAACTGTGGGGATGTTTCTGTAACTGGCAAGGACCACATCATATCTAGGCTGATACCTAGAGATCCACAGTTTGAGCTCCTAGAATTTCATTTTACTATGGACAAGACCAGCTTCTGACATATAGCATACTACAAAATCCCCATCCATGTCCCCGGATGATTACATCGGATTCTTCAAAGTTTTGTAAGAAATGGCTATAAGCAACAACTTCATAACATGGGGTTGGTATAATGGTTAAGGTGTTAACCTCATATATACATGATACAAGCTTTGATTCTCACATTTGGAAGGAAAATTGGTTTTGATAAAAATGTCCCACAAGAGCAGGTAGCCTAGTATTTATTGTACCTATAAACTTGTGACTTTTGTGAATTGTAGGTAACTTCAATTATCCCATCATAGACTAGTGTACCTATTCCTCTAATGTAGAATATGTCCAAATATCTTTGGGTTTAATAAGCAGAAATTCAAATAGTTAAATAAATATTTAATGAACCACTGGAGGGCAAAATGCTCTTGATCTGGTCCTCACAAACATTGTGTCAAACTGTTTTCCAAATCTCTTCTGCACCAGTTAAGATGGAGAATAAACTCTTGACATTTACTCTCAGAACCACCATACACCCTGTAACCAATGTCTCTTTGTTTAAGGGCATGAAAGGGCTGAAATGTATGCATGTATATGTTGAAATCACTTAATGTGTCCACAACATTGCCAATATTGACCTGACACAACAGCCAGCTTCATTAAGACATTTATAGCCTCTTAGACAAATGCATAGATCAAGCAGTCCCAAATATAGCCAAATATAATGGGGGAATTTAACAATCAAGCCATGATAGTCAGCCAACATAAATAAACTTTTAACAAGAAAAAAAGACCCTTAAACTGTACATTAATACTAGAACTCCCCAGAATGTGGACAATATAAAAAATATCACCAAGAAACTGCAAAGGACTTTACGGATCAGTAAAGGAACACATGAATGGAGATTGCCTTCCAAAGTGAAGGATAGCTACAAGTCCATCTTTAACTATGTTAGAAAACTAAGAAATAATACTCAACATCGCTGTGAACTCTCCCATAATGGCACTCTCAACTCTGACCCCAATGACACTGTAGATATATTAGCAAATAAGTTCACTATAAACCTAACCACTCAAACCCCTATTTGAACAAAACTCATGTCAGAATCCTTGTTTTCACTAAAGAACATGTTCTTAAGATGTTGCTAAAGACCAAAAACACTTCCTATATGAGTCAAGACACTATCCTGGGGTACTTAATAAAACAGTGTGAAACATGCCCTCATTGAACCTCTCCTTATGTTGTTCCTGAATCCTAGTGTCCTGCTGTGGTGGTGGTGTTACCATGGATCTTGGGAAGTATAGGCCAATCAGCTTTATGAATCTGATTTGTACACTATGGTTTGTATCATAGCGAATGTCATTAATTAGGATATCAACAATCTTATTAGACTTGTCTTCAGCAAGAAGAAATCATGCCTGGATAATCATGTTGACTTCAAGAAGGACATGCAAGTCATTGACAATGGACATACTCTTCATATAGCTTATCGTGATCTGGCCAAAGCATTCACTACCATACCTTAAGCCAGAATGGTAAGGAAACTATCTGCCTTAAACACAGATCTTTTCGTGGAAAGATGGATAGTCAATTGACTGAAAGACAGAAACCACATAGTTCATGTGGTAGGGAGTTCCCTAGAGGTTGGTACTATGTCCTCTCCTGTTCAACATCAGTTTCTCTGATCTCAAACCTAATAACCAGGACCACTGATTAACTAGACTTGTAAATGACTGTAAACTAGGTGTAATTGTCAAGCCCCCCCTCAGATATCTGTACCCTTCAGAAAGAGTTTAACCTAGTTAATACCTAGTGTATGGGTAATAGGATTAAAATGAATGATACAATGTTTAGTATTATTTCTTTCAGAAAACAATTACCTACAACATACAGTTTCCATAACATTCTCAGGCTAAATGAAAAGGGAATCAGTTACTGGGGCACTTGGGTAGATAGTTCCCCCTGCTTTGATAATCATGTGACAACTGTACTCGGTAAATCCTTCTGCTTTCCACAACTAATGTTACTGTTCCTCAATCAGACCCTTTATGGAGTATAATACTCCCTTTGGGATATATGTCATTCAACATATCAAATAACTGGAAAAGTTTCAGAGGTTCCTAAACACAAACATCTCATGCCAAGGAGAGGCTGGAAACTCTGTCCCTATGCTCTGTGTCTTACACACTCCTGAGATGTGATCTGCACCTTTCTTATCATGTCATTAGAGAACCAGTTGTCCTTGATTTTCTATAGCTTAATAAGTCAGTGTAGCTAAGACTAGAACCAGAGGCATTAGCCTTCATCAGCAGATAAACAGAACACAATGGAGACTGAGCTTCATCTCCCAATATCTCCACCTTCTCCTGGAAAAAAAACTTCCTCTGTAGACTAAGTAATGCAATTCAATATCTTCCTTTAAATTATACATGAAGAAATGGATGGGAATTCTCAAATTTACACGGGACTAATACTTTTCTCTCTCTTTTTCTTCTTGGGAATGGATAACCATGACATTCCAATGAATTCTATGAATGAAAAACGATTGGGGTAATGCTAGCATAATATACAATATACTACGCTATTGCAGTCAGTACACAACCTAATACTAGTAAAATAAGCATGAAAAAGCATAGCCAATCATTTATTTTTATTTATTTTCACATTTGTTGATTGGATTAGTCCGACTGGGCTCAAAGCCCTTTTTCAATGGCAGCCTCAGGAGAAAAGCTCCAGAGTTACTCAAACATTACAGTATACAATTTAGTATAAAAAAAGTGTAATCCAGTAACGTTAGATGAATGAAGCATGGACAGATACAAATTCAGACCGAGAATCTTTACTAATTAGTACATATAGAATAGGTGAAATAAATCAAAATCAGTGTAAAACAAATTTATATCCAAAGAAGTAGGGAAAAAACGTTCAACAATGATTTAGCACATATAGTAATATATATACAAAGAAGTATGCAACTATATTCAACAGTGAGAGGAAAGACTCCAGGGCAATATAGAAAGTGGGAGTGCAGTAATAGTTTACTGTATAAAGGAGATGGGGGAGTTGGAAGATAGATGAGGGAGTAGGAAGATAGAATCTTAATGTTACTGCAGTACACAACCTATTAACAATAAAATAAGCATGAAAAAACACAGCCAATCATGTAATGTTACCGCAGTTCACAACCTAATACTAATAAAAAAAGCATGAGAAAGCATAGCCAATCATCTAATGATACCGCAGTACACAGCTTTATAATAATAATAAACGAAGCATGAAAAAAAGCATAGCCAATCATCTAATGATAACTCAGTACACAGCTTTATAATAATAATGATAAAAGAAGCATGAGAAAGCATAGCCAATAATCTAATGATACAGCAGTACACAGCTTTATAATACTAATGATAAAAGAAGCATGAGAAAGCATAGCCAGTCATCTAATGATACCACAGTACACAGCTTTATTAAGAAGCATGAGAAAGCATAGCCAGTCATCTAATGATACCACAGTACACAGCTTTATAATAATAATAAACGAAGCATGAGAAAGCATAGCCAATCATCTAATGATACCGCAGTACACAGCTTTATAATAATAATAAACGAAGCATGAAAAAAGCATAGCCAATCATCTAATGATACCGCAGTACACAGCTTTATAATAATAATAAACGAAGCATGAAAAAAGCATAGCCAATCATCTAATGATGCCGCAGTACACAGCTTTATAATAATAATAAAAGAAGCGTGAGAAAGCATAGCCAGTCATCTAATGATACCACAGTACACAGCTTTATTAAGAAGCATGAGAAAGCATAGCCAGTCATCTAATGATACCACAGTACACAGCTTTATTAAGAAGCATGAGAAAGCATAGCCAATCATCTAATGATACCTCAGTACACAGCTTTATAATAATAATAAAAGAAGCATGAGAAAGCATAGCCAGTCATCTAATGATACCGCAGTACACAGCTTTATAATAATAATAAACGAAGCATGAGAAAGCATAGCCAATCATCTAATGATACCGCAGTACACAGCTTTATAATAATAATAAACGAAGCATGAAAAAAGCATAGCCAATCATCTAATGATACCTCAGTACACAGCTTTATAATAATAATAAAAGAAGCATGAGAAAGCATAGCCAATCATCTAATGATACTGCAGTACACAGCTTTATAATAATAATAAAAGAAGCGTGAGAAAGCATAGCCAATCATCTAATGATACCGCAGTACACAGCTTTATAATAATAATAAACGAAGTGTGAGAAAGCATAGCCAATCATCTAATGATACCGCAGTACACAGCTTTATAATAATAATAAACGAAGCGTGAGAAAGCATAGCCCATCATCTAATGATACCGCAGTACACAGCTTTATAATAATAATAAAAGAAGCATGAAAAAAGCATAGCCAATCATCTAATCATACCTCAGTACACAGCTTTATAATAATAATAAAAGAAGCATGAGAAAGCATAGCCAATCATCTAATGATACCGCAGTACACAGCTTTATAATAATAATAAACGAAGCGTGAGAAAGCATAGCCAATCATCTAATGATACCGCAGTACACAGCTTTATAATAATAATAAAAGAAGCGTGAGAAAGCATAGCCAATCATCTAATGATACCGCAGTACACAGCTTTATAATAATAATAAAAGAAGCGTGAGAAAGCATAGCCAATCATCTAATGATACCGCAGTACACAGCTTGATAATAATAAAAGAAGCATGAGAAAGCATAGCCAATCATCTAATGATACTGCAGTACACAGCTTTATAATAATAATAAAAGAAGCATAAGAAAGCAGAGCCAGTTGTGAAATGTTGCAGTAGTACACAACCTAATACTAATAAAAGAAGCATAAGAAAGTACAGGCAATAGATAATTCTAATACAGTAAGACTACTGCTTCCCACTTTTCACAAAAGGACGATGTTATAGCCCTAAGCTTATTCAAGCTATGGTTATCAAAAGAATATAAGTTATTAATCTAACAGCCAACTGGGGGTACACCACTGTCTGTCCCTAGTAAATGGAAAGGAGTATGTTGGAAGTACTACCTAGCAACTTTGCATGGTGACATATAAGTTATTCCCAGAATGTTGTCCTTTTCTGCTGCCTAAATCAAATATTTTGTCATTCACCATCAACCTGCACTCACAACTCAATAACACAATTGCACTGTGCAGACAAACATCATATCGTAGCAGATCATAAAAGGCTTTCTAAATACCTCTTCCAATGGGCATATCTCCTTATTAATTTCTGCTATCTAAAGACTTAAAATTTCATGAAAGAAGACTGGAAGCCATGAAATGAAAAAAAAGTGAGTTGATTGCAAACAATGAGGTTGACTCAGTTTTTGAATCAGACTATTTTTTGGAAGGAGCAAGCCTCCTACACCAACACACTCAATATAATCAACTTCATCTTTGCTGGTATCATAGAGGAATAAAGGCCTGACTACAGCCCAGATGACCCAAACTCTACTGGCAATTCTGATGACTAACAGCACTGGCAAGGAGGATGTATGGAATCCTGGTGGAAGAGAGGAAGGAACCAGCCCCCCCCCCCACACACACACACATACACACTACCATTATCTCTTGGAGGAGGGGCAGTGACATATAGTGGTGGCTTCGGTCAGGCAGTGGGCTCACCAAGGCAACAGTGTGGATGGTAGCACTCATAGGAAGTGTGCCAAAATATGCCTTTGTATGAGAAGAGCATTGTGGGTACAGTGGTGCAATTCCCTAATGTCCCCATCAAGGTTATGGTTTGGTAATTCATATAAATTAATGGTTCCAGCAAAAGCATCAAGGACACCCAAAGCTGCTTGAATGATGTGGTCCTCTCCTGGACGCCTCTTGCCTTGAGTTTGTATGGAGCCCCACAGCAATGGAAAGAATGGGTGCTGTCTGATTCAACGGAGACTGATGGCCAACAGGCACAAGGGCAAAAATATAAATAATCAGCTACAAGCTCACTGTACCTCAGGACAAGAGCAAAACCCTAACCACTGTGACTGCACTGAACAAGTATACATTTCAGTAAAGTGTTATTATTCAAGCACGTGACTTTCATGTATCTGTTAGAATCCCACAATCTCCTGCTGTTTGTAGAAATAATTATGGTAATTTCTGTTTCATTTTATGGGAAAAAGTGATGTTATTTTACATATAAAATTCAGTTGTTACATTGAACTGTAGAAATATTTATGCTATTTCCCAGTGTAAATATATACTTTGTTAAGTGGGGTAACCAGCTAGGTAGTGAGCTACTTGCAGTAGGGAATTAGGAGCACTGGCTGATTATGGGGTTACCTTACAATCACATTCTAGGCAAAAGAACAGTGAGAGAATCCAACCCAGGATACCAAGACGAGATACTTACTAGCTCAGAGCCTTAATCCTCTAATGAAACCTGTCTTCCCTTCTGAAAACAGTCAACATTCTAATCATCCAACTCATTTAGCAAATGTAAAATAAACAAGTTGTTTGCATAACTATGATTTATAACATTTTTATATTAACCTCTGTGAATGTTTCTGAGAAATGGTTGGTTTTATTAATTTATTTTTTTCTGTAATTTTTTTGAACCCCCTATCTCCAATGCTGGTCTTTCATCATTCATTCTCATGTAATCCAACTGTTACTTCATGGAAGGTAAGAGTTGGGATGGATATATCATCACTAGAAGGCCAGGAGATTTTTTAATGCTAAGGAATATGAAGTTGAAGTGGGAAAAGAGCTCTTCTCTCATGAAAGTGAGTAGCCATCAGTACAGCTTGAATTTCCCGGCACTCTCCCATGTGTGGAACAGCTGAGAGGCTATTTGCCTTTTATACTATTCATGCCGTACTGCTACAAATGTCTTAATAATGGCAAGAACTCACTCCTTTCACCATAGAAAGACAGCTGCCTTCAGCCACATAATCCATCCCCCCAACCTGGCCAACTGCTCCAATGCTTAATACACAAACCCAAGTCTCCTTGGTCTTAGGGCTTCATCAGATTTTGGAATTTTAATGCCATTTACCAAGCCTGTTACTCAAACCCAGTTCTCCTTGGCCTCATTCTGGGCTACATCCACATTGAAGTTTTTGTTCCATTTCAGAACAGTGTAATACTATTTACATGCCTATCAGTAAAGGTGCTTCAAATGATGGCAAAAGCAAATGAGCAAAGTGAGGATAGAGCAATAAGTAAATTCTGCATGGCTCTTCTATAGAAGAGACATTTCATTTTACAGAGAATAAACCGTATAATGGCCTTTTCCTCAAATGAGCATCAGTTTGTATCCAAGGTGCAGACATATGATCTGCAGCACTCAGATACCCTTGTAAATCTGAGAAATGTTTATTATAGCCACTTGTGCAAAATCAAGATATCTGCCATGACTCTGATGTCCTGGGATTGATAATGCATCAGAAGGTCATACTGACTGAGAAGAAAAAGGACAGTGCTCCTAGTATGATCACTTCAGTACTAAGGTCCTCAGCAGGTGTCAGAAGTCTCATTTCTTATTCTAGACAGTTAAGTAAAAGACACTTATCTTTATATATATATATATATATATATATATATATATATATATATATATATATATATATATATAGGTTCATAGGTAGGTACTAGGCTATCAGCCCTAGGGCCTATACAAGCCTAGCCAAAAAGGTACCCTGGCTTTCGCCACCCAAGAAAATTATTGCCCTGTGCCCCTATCGAGCAGAGCCACAGAGGTGATACCCGGGGTGAATTTCCTATTTCCCATCCAATCAAGATTTTTCTTGAAGAGTGCTAATGAGGAACATTCTTTGATATAGATAGGTAGTTTGTCCCAGAGTATGGGAAATCTCTGGGACAGGAATCTAGCCCTCCAACTTGTTCTGTTTATTGTGGTGACAAGGTTTAGGTCCCTAGAGCATGTAGCTCAGAGGGATTGGGATTTCTTTAAGTGGAGCATGTCCAACAGCTCTGGGTTTGACATAGCTTTGTATGTTAGGCAGAGATCACCTCTGAGTAGGCAATATGCGACAGAGTAAAGCTGGAGTTTTGTGAGACGGTCTGCGTGGGGCATCTGTTTGAGGCCGGTAATCCTCTTTGTGAGGTATTTCTGCAGCCTTTCCAATTGTTGTAGATGTCTTGTGAGGTACATCCCAAAAGGGGCGTTGTACTCTATAATGGGTCTAATGAGAGATGAGTAGTGGGGAACAATGATCTCTTTTTTTCCTGGATGAGAAACCTTTTGTGATGAGGTGTGCCATGTAGAAGGATTTCCTGACTACTGTGGCGATGTGATTATCAAAGGAGAGACTACTATCCACCTGTGTCCCAAGGTCTCTTATCACACTTTTGGTGTTAAGTAGACTATCACCTATGTGGTATCTCATGGGTACAGAGTTTTTACCAAAGGGGATGACAATGCACTTTTTGGCATTGAGCTTGAGGCCATGGCTTTGACACCAGGCATCTGTCTCAGTGAGGCCCTTTTGCAGGATGTCCACATCGATAGGAGTTTCAATTATTTCTCCTAGTTTGCAGTCATCTATAAACTTTATTAGCCAAAGACCTTCTGTGTTAGCCTGTACTTCAGAAAAGTAGATACCAAACAGGAGAGGACCCAGGACTGAACCCTGTGGAACTCCACTTGTCACTGGTCTGAAGTCGGATTTGGAGTCTGCTACTTTCACAGTGTGGGTTCTGTCAGTGAGCCAATTGGCAACCCATCTTGTGACATAGGGATTTATACCTAGTTTAGTGCGTTTAGCTATAATTCCAGAGTGGGGGATGGTGTCAAAAACCTTGGCGAGATCTAGATAGGCTGTGTGAACCACCTTACCCTTGTCTATGGCTTTGGTGACTGCTTCAAAGAAGTCAATCAGGTTTAGGAAACATGATCTGCCTTTTACAAACCCGAACTGGGTGGGGTCCAGAGTTTGGAGATTACCATTGTCTTTGTTTATAAGTTCCATGATGATACATTCCATGGTCTTGCAGACCAGGCTCATTAGGCTAATGGGACGGTAGTTCCCAGGGTCCATGGTGGCTCCCCCTTTGTGGAGTGGGACAACCATCACTGTGCAGCATTGAGTGGACACAAAGCCTGAGGTGAGGCTATGATTGAACATGGTGCTAAGGTCGGGTGCCAGTCCATTCTGTAGTTAATGGAGAATACAGCCTGGGATGTTGTCAGGTCCCATGGATGCTGTGTTCTTGGCTTTGGAGAGTGTGGTTTTTACCTGTGCAGCCGTGATTACAGGAACTTTGCATTCTTCCGGTATAGAGAGATGGGACCTTTAGGGGGTGAGGGGGGAGTTAGCACTGAACCTATCTGCCAGGATGTTGGCAATATCAACTTGTTCTGTATATTTAGTGCCATTGTGCTGTAACTCAGAGCAGATCTGAGTATTGCCATTGAGATTCTTGACATAGCTATAGAATGCTTTGTGGTTGTCTTTAGGATCAGTGGCGATTTTGTTTTCATAACTAGCTTTGGAGAATTTTATGAGGGATCTCAGCTTTTTACTGAGGCTGACCAGGGAGCTCTTTCAGTCATGGGAATTTTACTCTTTTTTGCAACAGTTTCTTTCTTCTGTTATAGGGTTTGTTTATGGCAGGGGACCATCAGATTGGCTTCCTTTTTTGGAGGATATCATATTGGTTCTGTTAAGGATAGCACGATCCATGCACTCGTGTAAGTGCTTATATAGTGCATTTGTGTAGGATTCAGCAGTCATACCTCTATTGTCCGTCTGCATGGGTGTTGTGAAGTTTGCCACTTCTGTCTTAAGAAGCGTGAAGTTGGCTTTGGCGAAATTATTTACGGTGGTTTCCCTAACTGGGAGTGGGGGCAGGATGTGGGTGTTATATGGATTTATGTCAGATGATCTAGTTTTCAGAAACTCGAAATTCATACAGACAAGACCATATGATTGAGTTTCCAAATTCGAACATAAAAAAAAAAAAAAAAAAAAAAAACCCAAAAAAGACAAAAAAAATCTCCTTTTTTTATATTCATACGGGCAGGTTGGCAACCCCCCTGCACCCCCACACCCCCTGCAAATTAGATATACCAACTCTGAGATCACACTATAGTGAAGAAAAGGGTAAATTTCCCAGTCCTCGCTATACTGCAATCTCCATTCAAAAGCTTTGAATTTCTGAAAACTCGATCAACTGGTAGGTTATCTATCTGTCTACGCACACACACACATATATATATATATATATATATATATATATATATATATATATATATATATATATATATATATACATACATATATATATATATATATATATATATATATATATATATGTGTGTGTATATATATTGATAGATATAAACAACTGTCTTTCATCTTTGAAAACCATTTAAAAGCTGCACTTCTGATCCATATCAACAGCCACTGAATTTTTGTTCATAATTAGCTATTCCAGGGAATGTGTGACCTGTTTGATACCATGAAGCAATATAAATTAAGTAGTGTAAACTGCATTACTGCAGACTTAGGTAAGGTGCTTTTAGCACATCTACTTTTATGTATGTGCATTCAATATAACCAGTCACCTCTCCTGTGTGTTTTTCAACAATTTCCTGAACTGCTGGGTCATTACTATTCATGCATTACAACAGACATTTGTAACCTTTGGGCAATATTGCAAACAACTGCAGAACAAGAAAGTCACTCAAAAGTGCAACTAAGAACTAAAACTGATAGCACATTGCAGTCATAAAAATAGGTCAGCTATAAGCAAAAGGTCATCTGTAGCAAAGAATTCCCTGAAAGACAAGGAGGAAAAGCCCTTGTCTTAGAAAAAAAAAGGAAACAGGGCTTCTTTTCATTCCCAGCAGAGTGTTTTAGGCAGTGGGGTGTACATTGTGTCATAAGTAGAAAGTACCTATCTGCATTTAAATAGAGATTATTGCAGAAATAAAAAGGCAGCTGTAAATGGATAGTACAGTGTTGTATATAATCACATCCTGTGTACAGCTTTAATTAGGCCTCATATTAAAGGGTAGCATATTTCTAAATAGCAGAAGGAAAATAATTAGACACAGATGATACTCTGGAAAAGACTGGAGAGCTTGGCAGCTTATTAAGGAGGACAAATACTACATGAAGGAATGTAGCCTTGCCTTGCCTTAGCTCCCTGGCTAATCAACACCCTTCTATTATTTAGAGGCTCTGTCTTTTTTTTTTCCTGGAGTGGGAAAATCATTGGAACAAAGCCGTGACAAAGTACTATGTCACTGACAATTTGAAGCCCCCCACCCACCCCCACCATTTGTTACAAGCCAGCTGCAATTGACTCAGACTCAAAGTTCCTTCCCTGGGACTAAGGGGACCTCTATTGAGAGTCAGTCATGCGAAAGCTTTGTCTCACCCGATGGCATTTGATAGTTTGTCACCATCACACAAAGACACCACTCAGCCCCCTTTTGCTTTTCCAGTGTTTCTCCTTTTATTCTGCTTTTCCCAAATAGGATGTACTTTCCAATTTAACTCACTCATGAAAACATTCTGGACTCCATATTTTCATTCAAGAAACAGGCCACAGGGAAAAAAGTACAACAGAGGCCAGTGTTTGTCATTGCTGTTACTATGGTGAGTATGTGATCGATTCCCTAAAGTATGACCCCCACCACAGCTCACCTGCAGAGAGGGAAAGACAGCACAAAACTGTGATTCTTACACTCCCCCATTCCATTTTACTCTTTTTACTCATAGATTGTCAGTTGACACAGTGGCCTAACAACTCCTTATAGCTATGAAAAAATGGTTCCCCTTAGGAGGGGATTAGAAAGGCCTGTACTCCTAGTGGGATGATTAGAAACCAATTTAAAGGTCAAGCATTGAAAAAATAGAAGCATGCTGCTTGGAACTGTTCCAGAGCTACCTGCTTGCCAGGAAGAAGCGTGTCTTGAAAGAACCCTACTGGGCAGGTTCACAGGTGACTGTCAAACAGTCACAGCAATGAATTATTTCTTTAACATGATTCCATGACAGCTATCTGAAATGGTACACATGATTTTCATGAGGTGCCGCAGGAAGAGCATCAGTCATGAGCTCTTTGTAGTTTGATTAGAATAGTTATAGTTGAATTACTGCTTTGGGTAATTAAACAAATGGAAACAGTAAGACTATATGCCAGAGGTTATAAAGGGGAACTGTAGCAATGGGTGAAATGGCACAAAAGTGATCTGTGACATTAAATACATCACTAATAAAAGGGTGAAGAAGTTTAATGTAATTGCAATATTTTATGTTTCTAGATATCTCAATACCCAAGTAAAACTAGAGTTTAGTTTTGTTTTCTGTTGGCTACCTGCATGCTTCATTGTCCAGTACACACTGTTTGCAGTTGTGAACCTCAGTTAGATACAAGTCCACTGTACATGGGATTCATCGTTTAGCCATGTTACAGTACTGCCTTTGTACAATCAACAGCATGATGTGCTGCTAGGGAGCAACCAGCCTGTGTGTCTCCAGTCAAAATGATTTATCTACTATTATTCTAGGATAATGCCACCAGGCAGATTGTTTAACTTGCTGAGCTAGCCATTGGAGTAATGCATGCATGCAGATATCTAATTTTTCTACCATTATTTCAGAATGCATGTAACCCAGTAATACAAAAGCCCATGTGAAGTGTATGCAAATTACTTAATTTGTTAATGTCACTTTACACTGGATGTTCAGTACAAATGAGTGAGGTACTAAATGGCCTCTTACTGTAACTACAAAGCTAGGAAAGAGAGGGCTTAGGCAGGCAATTTGTAATTCTTAACCTACTTTACAATATGTAACTGTAGCACAGTCCTATGGATCAGAAAAACAAGTTATGTGATGGCATTACTGTTTCTTAACAACATGAACCCAGACAGGAAGCCAGTCTCAGAGTTAGTTGCATGTAGATACGACGGCATGTGGGTGTGTGTCTATGTGAGTGTGTGGAGGTGAGTTAAGGATTAGCTAGAAAATGCATAATAAAGTTAAATTACAAATAAAAACAAAATGCTATATGCTTTCTACCATTCAAAGCCTCACAGAAAGGATAATCCATATTTCTTAAAAGAATAATAATTCTAAATAATCAGGGCCACTAGCTGCATAAGTTTTTATTGTTTGACGTCTTTATTATTCGGCAGTCAGTGCTTTCAGTTTAAAGGCATTTAAAGGCATTTCAAAGAAGTGGAGTCAGGTAAGTAAGATTCGATTAAGTGTAATTTCGATGGGTCAAAGTAGACCATTCAGGATATATGGGATAAGATCTTCATGTGGGTTCAATCTTGGAAAAAATTACTTCTGTCTTTAGTGGGCCATATCTCAGAAGTTAAGTTGTTTGCATCCCCACTCCTTTTTTATGTCTTTAGACATATCCCACCCTTTTGCCCCTTGATTGGCTTAGGAGAATAGATATCTGCTTAACTGCCTTCATCTGAACAATGGGAGGAAATGAGCAGCTGAGCAGTAAGAACAATCTCTGCCAACTTTACCTGGTTAGCATTTCCTGATTGAGGAAATTATGTAAGAACTTTTCCTCTGGGACATCTATTGGCCTGTAATCATGATCACTTGCCCTTATGGTTAAAGCTAGAAGGTAGAATAATGCACTAGATCTCATCACAGGGGCTCAGCTGGTATCTGAAGTCTTTACATAATCACCTTAAATGCTGGTTACACTCTGTATTGCAACCATTTATCATTAACAGCACTCTTAAAGTAAAGAACCAAAGAAACAAGGTGACTGGGCTATGAGGATGCACAAAGCCAGGAACTGCAATGGATGTCTAGCAGTAAAACAATTTTATTAATAATAATTGACCACTTTCATCCCGCGGTAGTGGTGCTGCGGTAGCATTGTCGCCTCACAGCAAGATGTTGTCGCATTCGATTCTCAGCTAGAGCGTCTTCTGTGTGGAGGCATGCGTGAATGGGCATGCCTTCGTTGAAGGTTGTGCGTCAGGGTTGGTAACTCGGCACGTAAAAATCCACAACCAAACATTAGCAGACCGGAGTTCCGCTGTGGCGACCCCTAACCGGGATAAGCCGAAAGACACAATTGACCACTTTCATCCTATTTTGTTTAGGACTTCATCAGAATGAAAATTCAAGACCAGAATGATACATTTTTATACACAAATAAAATAACTATACTAATATCATTCAATAAAAAAAGGAATTTAATAAATAATCCTTAAAGGGCTAGTACGTTAACACGCATTCATATTCTAAATAGCTAAGAAGTAAAAAACACTTAAATTCTCAAAAGGCTAAAGTTTTAAAATGTACATCATGCATTATATTGTTTTAAAACTATAAATATTTAAAATTATTATACCATGAGGTAAATTCAACATCAGTGATACTCTAACAGAACTGAAATTATTTATTAGGAAATTGCATCTGGCTTTTTATATGATGGTACAGAAAGAGTAAACAGTGGAGAGAAAGATAAGATTTGTTAAAAAAAAAAAAAAAAAAGTCTTTTTAACTCTGCTTTGCAAGTTTTTGAAGCAGCTTGTATGGCAGATTTATATAATCTCTCTATTAATATGAATTTTCACAAAAAGTACAATTTAGCACTTAAACAAAAGGAAACTGTAGATGCCCTTGCTCAAGATTCCAAACTTAGAATCATGAAACCAGACAAGGGTGGGGGACAGTGCTTTCAGACTCTATGGACTATTCTTGTGTGATGCTTAGTATTTTACACAGTAATACTGCTTACCTACCAGTCTCTAGAAACAAAATTAATATTGCAAGTCATAGAATTGATTTGTTAATAGAGAATTTAAGGATTGATGGTAGGATTTCTATTAAGATGTATGAATTTTTGAAACTAAATAAGCCCAAGGTCCCTTCAATCTTTGAAATCTCAAAGGTGTACAAAAACCTATTATGGCAGCGAGTGGCTCAAAAACCCATCCTACAGCTGTGAGCTGTGTACATAGATAGGTCCCTCAAATTTATTGTGCGTACTGCGACCCACATGTGAAGAGACTCCTGAGATTTCCTAGGTAGGCTTTCTCCTGATTTAATCTCAGGAAATGTTTTTTGACCATGGATATAGTAAATATTTTCCCCTCAATCCCTTTAGAAGAAGTACTTGACCTATAGGTTCATAGGTTCATAGGTTTATACTAGGCTATCTGCCCTAAGGCATTTATAAGCCTAGCCCAAAGTTTTTGTGGCTTACACCACCCCTTATATGAAAGAATACTGTGCCCATTAGTTTGTTGTGCCTCTGTCCAGCAGTGACACAGAGATGATTCCCGGGGTAAACCTATGATCTCCCATCCACAGGTCAAGATTTCTCTTGAACAGAGCCAGCGAGGTGCTCTGCCTCACATGAACTGGGATTTTATTCCACAGCATAGGGAGTCTCTGAGTGATAAATCTATCCCTCCAGCACGTCCTATTTATATCCGTGCTAAGGTTTAAGTCGCTTGCTCTAGTGGTTCTGGTGGATTTGGATTTTTTGAGGTGGAGCATGTCCATTAGTTCCGGGTTGAACATGGCCTTGTATGTCAGGCACATGTCACCTCTGAGCAGATGGTATGTGACTGAATAGAGCTGGAGTTTCTTCAATCTGGCAGCATATGACAGATTTTGGAGTCCCTTTATCCTTTTGGTGAGGAACTTTTGGGGTCTCTCCAATTGCTGCAGATGTCGGGTGAGATACATCCCGAATGGGGCATTGTACTCGATTATTGGTCTGATAAGTGAAGAGTACAGGGGAACAATGACCTCACTAGATCTGGATGTGAATCCCTTCATGATCATGTGGGCAATGTAGAAGGTCTTTCTAACCACTTTAGCAATGTGCGTGTCAAAGGAAAGGCCACTGTTAATCTGGGTCCCCAGGTCCCTGATAACCTCTTCTGTGCTTAGTGGATTGCCACCTATATGGTAGCTTGGGGTTACCTTGTTTTTCCCGAAGGGTATGACTATACATTTTTTGGCGTTTAACTTCAGGCCATGGCTCTGGCACCAGCTATCTGTTTCCGTGAGTCCCTTCTGAAGGATATCCATGTCCGATGCACTTTCCACTATGGCGCCCAGTTTGCAGTCATCTGCAAACTTTGTCAGCCAAAGTCCTCCCATGTTGGCCTGTACTTCTGAGAAGTAGATGCTGAACAATAGGGGGCCAAGGACCGAGCCCTGTGGGACACCACTTGTGACCGGCTTGGAGTCTGACATAGCGCCAGCAACTCTAACCCTGTGGGTTCTGTCCTTAATCCAGTTTGCAACCCATCTTGTGACATATGGGTTTACATTTAAGCTGGTAAGTTTTTCTACAATACCCAAGTGGGGTATTGTGTCGAAAGCCTTTGCAAGGTCAAGGTAGGCTGTATGGACTGCCTTTCCCTCATCAATGGCCTTGGTGACTGTTTCGAAGAAGTCGACCAAGTTCAAAAGGCATGATCTGCCCTTGACAAAACCAAACTGGGTTGGGTCCAATGTCTGCAAGTCCCCTATATCTTTGTTTATGAACTCCATTATGATCCTCTCCATAGCTTTGCAGACCAGACTTGTTAAGCTTATGGGGCGGTAATTACCAGGGTCCGTAGAGTCACCACCTTTGTGGAGTGGGACCACAGTTGCCATACGCCACTCCTTGGGCACGTATCCTGTGGTAAGGCTGAGATTAAACAGCTGCCTTATGTGCGGGTTTAGTTCCTCATTGAGCTCGTGTAGCACACAGCCGGGGACACCATCCAGTCCCATTGATGCTGTGTTTTTAGCTTTAGAGAGAGCAGCTTTCACCTGCGCATTTGAGATGTCTGGGAGGCTACACTCCGCTGGGATAGCTATCTCTCCTTTAGGGGGGGAGAGGGGGGTGAAGTTTGCACTGAACCTGTCTGCCAGTATGTTGGCAATGTCTGTGGGTTCAGTGATTTTTGTATCATTTTGGACTAATTCTGAGCATATCTGGGAGTTTCCACCCAGGTTTCTAAAATAGCTGAAAAAGGCCTTGTCTTTCGAATCCATGGCTATTTTTCTCTCAAAATTTGCCTTAGTTGATTTTATGAGTGCTCATATTTTTTTACTAATAATGATCAGGGGTGACTTCCCTTTTATGGATTTTGTTCTATCATGTAATAGCTTTCTCCTCTTATTGTAAAGTTTGTTAATGGCTGGGGTCCACCAGACTGGACGTTTGCCCTTGGTGGAAAGAGTCTTGGTTTTATTTGGGATTGCCTGATCCATGTAGTCCTGGAGGTGTTCATAGAAGGCATTTGTAAGGGCTTCCGCAGCTTGTGCTGTGGTTTCCACTGGCTCAGGGGCCTTGAAGGATACCACACCAGTCTTGAGTAGTGTGAAGTTTGCTTTAGAGAAGTTCTTCACTGTGGTCTTTTTTGTTTGGGGTGGGATGTGGATTTCCAGTGAGATTAGTTTATGATCAGATCTCACCAATGAGGGATATACTTCCGGTGTGGAGCATTTTGTCCCCATGTTTGTGATAATGAGATCTAGTATATTTTCTCCTCTCATGGGAACAGTGACTAGTTGTTCCATGGCATTTGAATTTATGAACTCCAGGAACCGTTGGGCTAGAAAGTTAGGGCTTGAGTAATGTTCCCAGTCTATATTCGGGTAGTTGAAGTCACCCAATATGATGGTGTTTGGAGATACATTTATACCTTCCAGTGTCTTCAGGAAGGCTGTGTGGGGTTCCTGAGTTTGAGAGGGTGGCCTGTAGCATGCTACAAATTGTAGAGCAGTTTTGCCTATGGTTAGTTGCACCTGGATGGTTTCAAGCTTTGTGCGTTGCCACCAACCTGGAAGTGTGGGTATCCTTTATGAATATGGATACACCCCCTCCTTTTGTGGTGTGGTCCGGGTTTTGGGGCCGGAACGCATGATATGAGGTAAAACCTGATAGTGCCGGGGTGCTCTCAGGAGCCTTGAACCAGGTTTCAGTTACAGCACAGACGTCGATGTTCTCCATACTGAGAAGGGCCTCGAGTGCGTGCATTTTGAGATTTAGACTTCTGGCATTGAGCAGCATTACCCTCAGTTTCTTCCCATTTTTGTTTTCTAGGGTGGTAGGTTTAGAATTTGAGCCTTGCCTAAAAAGGCACTATGGGGGTGGCAAGAGCCTTAGCCAATATCCGGAATCCCAGGGGTGACAGGTGCAAGCCGTCCCTTGCGAAGCAGCGTGGCTTGTCAAGCATGTCATCCCAGGCAGACAGACACTGGATCGCCTTTGAATGACACCAGAAATTAAGCCAATTGTTAAAGCTGATCATCTTGTCTCTATATTGTGGCATCATTCTTGGTGAAAGAAGGATACTGCTCAGGGTCAGGGTCATACCTGCCTGGGTACATAATCAGAGAGCTCCTCTATGTCTCTTTTCATGTAGTCCAAGGAGGTACATCTCAGGTCGTTCACACCAGCATGGACAATGACTGTGTCATATTTGTACTTGCCCTGGAGTGACCGGAGTGCTTGTGTTATGTGGCGGATTCTAGCACCCGATAGGCAGCTTACTGTGACCCTCTCCTTGTTCAGCCTGGTGAGTGGGACGTCAGTGTGTCTGACTATGGAGTCACCTATGACAAGTATGTTTGGTGTTGTATTTGGCCTTAAGGTCTGTGACTGCTTTGCACACTGATTTTGTGGCTTATGTGTTGCTTGTGGGGTGTCTTGAGGTAGCAGTTGCTTGGGTGTCTGCTTTGGAGGCCTCTGCTGTTTAGGTAAATTTTTACTCAGAGCCTCTGAGTATGTCTTTGTGTGTTTATGTGTTTGATTCAGTGGTGTGGTAGCATTATGTGAGGCTGGTTTTGTGGTGTGTGTAGTTGCCTTCTCCTCCTGTCTGGTCTTGCCAGTCCTGAGTTGAGAGAGCTCAGCCTCCAGTTTGGCTAAATAGCTGCATCTCTCGCAAGTATTTGTGTTATGTGGGAGGAGGAGAGGGTTGTCTGTGTACATGAGGCAATTGTAACATTGCCTCAATATTCCCAGATTCACCAACTGGGCAGGAGAGGACGCCAGCATCTGGCCCTTCGACATGCTAGAAAAATTAAGAAGTTAGGTATGAGACTGAATAAGAGAGGACTTAGTAAGGAAGTGGGTACTCCTGGGGGGGGTTCGCAAGTGAGGGACTTTGTATAATATAGAAGTGCTTAACCTGCAAGGAAGATGCTTTTAAGACAAGTGCTGAGCTTTTTTTCTTTTTGAGGAGAAAAAAAGGACTTTTAGGAACAAGTGCTGCGCTTTTTAGTTAAGGGATATACTGTTTAGGTTACTAGTAGAGCAGTTCTAAGGGAAAAAATGAAGAACAGACTTTATGGAGCCAGAAAAAGTTTAACCTTGTTAAACTGGCGCTGCCCGATGCTGCTCTAGTGGCAACTCCGTACTAAATCGCGCTAAAGCACGCTAAAGCGTGCTTTATAGCAGGGGGCTGGAAAAGGCAGGAAATGACCCAAAATGGCCAATGAACTACAAGTTACTGTCTTAAACCACTCCTCTGAGGACAAACAGGCAGCTCAGTACTCCCCACTCCCACTGGTGAGTAAAGAAACTTCCCCCTGACCAAACAAAGAAAATGGAGAAGTACAGGAACCAAGACAAAGCCCAGGGATCAGCAAAATCTGATCACTGGAACAAACTAGCCAGGAAAGTTAGGAGAACAAGAATATTTTTTTGTTTTTTTCAAATTTTTTTCACAGACAGAACAGAAAACACAATAAATGCTATCCCAGGAAAGTCTTTCTAGATATGACAGTTTAAACAATGATGATATAATTTTGTTGACAGAATTCATCAGAATAGTTTTAGTAAATAACTTCATATTTTTTGAAGGAGAAACTTTTTGACAAATTAACAAGGGTAACCATGGGTGCAGCCTGTGTCCCAACCTATGCAAACCTAGTTTTATTAGGCTGGGAGGATTCATTTGTATTTAATTCTAAATTTCATGGCTCAGTCAAACTTTATCTAAGATTCCTGATTGATTGTGTTAGGGCTCTGGGAAGGAACAGAAGTATGAATTACTGAATTAGCTAGTTATTTAAACAACACAACTTTTATCTATGATCCACATGCAGTTACAACAAAAAAGTTAGTAATTACCTGCATACCTCAATTGAGATTATAGATGGGAAGTTTAAGTCTCGGGTGTATCACAAGCCTACTTTTAACAATTCTTACCTGCCCTTCACCAGCGCCCATCCATTTTTACAGAAAAAAAGTGTGGTGCATGGGCAATGTATTCAGGCTGCCAGGATGACATCAGATTATGAAGATCTAAAAAAAGAGTTTGACCTCATTACTGGTTTATTTGTAGATAAAGACTACCCCCCATTGACGTTATTCACAATATTAAGTAGAACATTTTATGAGAATGTGGTAAAAAATACAAACCCCTGTTGGGTACAGATTTTTGTGACCCTAATTCAGATATAGAAAAGACAAATTCAGATAAGGTAGATAAGAATTTCAATAGGGCAACAGTAGTTGAATTTAATCATGCTGCACCCAGGGTAAATTAGATTATTAGTAAGAACTGGAACATGCTGATATATAATTCAGACTTAGTGGGAATTAGGTACTGACCCCAGGTTTGTTACAAAAACTGGTAGAAACTTAAAACATTTGTTTGAAAAGAAAAAAATTTGAAAAGTAATGACAGACTTGATACTAACAGATGTGGACACTGCCAACAATGTCGATATATTTTCGAAAAGGACACAGTTATCTTAAGTAATTCAGCTGGCACAAGTGTGTTTGAAGAGATGGAACTGTGAAACAAAATGCTTAATTTATTTAGTGGTCTTTAAAACTTGATGGCTTTTATGTGGAAAAACAGAGACAACTTTAAAGAAGATGATTTATGAACACTTCTATAGCATTAGAACTAAAAATGCTAACAATGCTCTTTATAAACATTTCCTAGCTAAAGCCTCCCATGAAAAATTCCTATTTGGTATTTTGGAAAGAGTAGATATTGATCCTAGGGGAGGGGAATGGGAAAATGTGGTAGAATATAAAGACCTAGTATGGCAATTTAAGCTTAATGCCTTTATATTTCCTGGTTTAAAAGATTATATTTTGTTACAACCAGTTCTGAAATGAAGAGCTGCTAAATTATAACATATGCAAACTAACTTAACTATTTTGTATGTATAGTTTTTAGGTTTAATTAATAGTTTTTAATATTTATAGTTTTACAACAACATAATGGATGATGTACATTTTAAAACTTCAGTCTTTTGATGATTTAAGCGTTTTTAACTTCTTAGCTATTTTGAATATGAATGCGTGTTAATGTACTAGCCTTTTAAGGATTATTTATCCAGTTCCTTTTTTATTGAATATTTTTGATTTTCTTATTTTATTTGCATATAAAAAACATATAATTTTGGTCTTAAATCTTCTTTCTGATGAACTCCTAAACAGAATAGGACAAAAGCACTCAGTTATTATTATTAGCAATGTCTTTTGGCTTGAGTCTCCACAGCAGATCACCAGTCCACAAACTTATTGTCAGTGTAGTTTTTACGGTGTCGAGTTGCCAGCCCGACACCTAACCTTCACAGAAGGCACACACATACATCCTTGCACCTTCCTGTATGTTTTTAAAACTAACTTAACTGCAGGGAGGACATGCTGACTCCGCACAGAAGGTGATCTGGCCAAGAATCGAACTGGAGAACCTCTTGCTGTGAGGTGACAACACTAATTACTGTACCACCACAGCTGATGCACCACTGTAGCCAATCAATTATTATTAATACATTTGAATTACCACTTGCATTCATTGCAGTTCCTGGCTTTGTGCTTCCTTGTAGCCTAGTCACCTTGTTTCCTTGGTTTGAGTTGTGGTTTGGTTTCAGCATTCTTAAAGTAACTACATTGGCTGGGCATTTGGGGATCAGCAACACCTGTCTGAGATAACCCTCATTTTGTTTGTGACTACACCTCTACTATAAATTCTGTGTGGGACAAGCTGAGGATAAGACAACTATATGACCAATCTAGCAAAATGAATGTTAAATGAGAATTGACAGTTTTGAAGGACTTAGTACCATGGAACATTGCATGGATAATGTTCTGGAAATTTTTGCAACTTCACTATATAGTATGTAGATCCCCTTTTGTTAAACACTTAAGTTTTGAAGTCCTCCATCATCATGTAGAAACCACTAGCAGTATTGGGAGTGGGAAGTCAGCAAATCATGGGTGTCATCCATTTATCATATAAATATCTTCATTTTGCAACATAAGAATGCTGTATTATCTTCATGCAAGACTTGATCACTTAATTTGGAGGGCCGAGAACCTACTTGTTATTTTGACCTTTTTTGAGGGATATTGGAAGTCAAAAATAAATACTATGCATCTTTGAGAAGATATTTTCTACTACACAAAGAATACTGCATTACAAACCAACTCAAGTCTCATGATAATGCAAACTATAACTGTAGCTTCCCTCAACTTACAATGGTTGACAAACTTTGGGATTGCCACAAGTCTTTAAAAGTTGGACTGCAGTCACACTTTAGTAGCAAAGAACTTTGAAGCTTGTCACATCCTTTGCTCCAAGTCTGTTCTCTGAGCAGGTATTTCCCACAAGCCAGTGACACTACCATTGCATGATAGGATATGGCTAATTCTGCTCTCTGCTACTGTGAGAGTATATATCACATCAGCATGCAAAAATCCACTGCACCTATCAGAAGGCAAGCTTAAGTTTGGATAATACAGAGAGGACAAAAATTTAAAAACAGTACTCTTTGCACCTCCAATTTTTTGCATCCATTAACTAAACCCACATGGCAGATACACATTTGTACCCAATGGTCTAGTTGTATTCAGGGGCTACCGTCTTTTTAACTTCCATAGCCTGTAGTTTTATTTTTCCATATGAACTGTTCAGCTTAACCTAGTGTTTCTCTTTCCTATTTTCCATAATTGTGTGTATATAGCTTAATTTTTTTTTATAAGTTTGTAGTTTTTATTTTACTTGTGGTAATTTGTTATTTATCAGTTTAGTGGCAATGCTGTTATACTGTCATTCCAGGCTTGTTTATTACTTTCTTTTGTGACTTCAGTCTCTAGTTATGAAATGTTGTTGTATTTGGTTAATAGAAAAAAAAAGTCTTTCAAAGCTACACATCTCAAAACTTTTTTTGTATATCACTCCCAGATGGACAAACTAGTAAAACCTGTGAAAAGTACATTGAAGGCTATGTTAAGAAGGGTCAAAGAGGAGGATGGAGAAAATCAGAATCAATTATTACCTTACCTATTGTCTGCTGTTACGGTAGTCTCACAGGCATGGATAGGATTCAGTCTCTTTGTGTTGCTCTGTGTTGTACATCCCCAAGGACTACTAAACATAGATTCGGAAACTCTGGATGAAGAAAAGACTCCCATTCTAAGTTACCTTAGAATAATGCGCTGCCCTGCAGGATAAGGTAAGGATAACAGTGTCTGTAGTCAAAGAAAATAAAGAAAAGATGCAGGGTGCCCGACAAAGCATATGGAACAAAAATGCAACTAGACAGTTTACCAACAGTGCCATCTCCTCACTCCTAAACATCGATTATGGACTGGCTGGAGCACATCTATAGCACTATGGTCACTATGTTCACTTACAGATGAAATCCTTCTCAACATGGGTAAAGAAAGCCCCTCAGCACCACTCTTCATTGACCATACCAAAGCTTATGATCTTACTAGCCACTTCCTTCTCCTTCACTCCCTCCAGGAAATTGGAGTCAGCAAACAAATTTAAGTTAACAAATGATTGGTTCATCGCTATCATGTGCAGCACCCATTCCAGCTTGTCCACCAGATTTATGAACCTATGAACCTATGCCCAGTTATACATCAGTAAAGGGACTAAAAGGAAAAAGAACTTCAGTCACAGAAATACAAATACATGCAACATTAGTAGAATTAAAAAACAAATACCAATTTGTGAATGCCCCCTGTTCTGCTGAAGGAGATGGGTAGAAAGCAATCTGAATACCAAAAAGAAGTGTCTGTTGCATCAGATTGATAACCTTTCCACCTTGCAGCTTAATCTAGTATTAAAATGCAGGCCATCCTTCATGATGAGTACTGGTCAGGGATCTTTGACTTAGTCTAATATAACTTGCAACTCAAATAAGAATACTGCAACAAGAATTTTCAAGTGCCTCTATAATGAGCAGTTTCATCAAAATCTACTCCTCTTCTGTACGCACATCTTCTCCCTTGTATATGTGGAGGGCAGATGACTCTGCTAAAGAGACAACCTCTGCAGAGCAGTGTGATTTCTAATTCTGTTCCCCGAAGACCACAGACTGTCTGTATCAAGTAGCGCATGACGTATCATTGTTCAATGACTGCTCCAATGACAGGAATGGTGGCCATGTGAAGGCCAGGATTTTGGCAGCTAGGAAATATTGAATGAATTTGCAACAAGTAATAGACTGGTTTTGTCATGACAGTATGAGTCTGCCACAGTGTTATGGTACATCACAAACCATGTCTGTGTATCCATCACTCAGTTGTTTTACTGATGCCTGTGAGCTGCATTGTCTGACCAAATCAGGATATGTTAAAACTACAGGAAACTAGCTTTTCACATTTAACTCGGCCTATTCATTATACGGTTACAAACAGACTATATAACTAGTCAGCAGACAAATGTGACTAGCTATTTTCCAATTCAGTAGCAGTACTTCAGCCTAAGTTAAGATAAGAAACATTGCTGGAGGCAGAAATACTGTTAAATACAAGACCATATTAATTATTGCAAAGTCTGCTTTATAAACTTACACTGTTTATCCTGTACTAAGATAATGTTCTGTGATGCTGTGTTCAGATATTGCACTCCCCAAAGCTGGTATTCTAGCAGTACATGGTAGACACATTATGTTGCTTGGTATTAGTTATCTATATGGTTTAATATTTATTTCCATAGTTAAAACATTGCCTCCAAGTCTGTTTGAGGTCTATGCTATATTCAAGAAGGTGACGGGTTCATCTTTTAATAAACACACATCTCCGAAACACACCTTTAGGAATATTGTATATTTTCACTTTTACTGCCTGTAATTCCCCTGGTTAACTGACATCCCTGGACCTCCTCTGGTTTACAATACACTATTACTAACTCTTTTTACTACAAATTAAACAGCATAAAGAACAGAGTTTGTCATTGACCAGCCAACTATGGCATCACACAAGCTCACCGGGTCTAAACTGGAAGTTAGAAAAATGTTAGTGGCTTCAGAATCAAGGTGCTGCAGACTGGAAAGATCTGTTTTATTCATAGACTCAGAGCTTCCAATGCAGATTCAATCCATGGTCCATGATCAACTTGTCAGTACTCACAAAAAATAATGGCACCTGTGTGGCAGCGGCTGCTTCGGATCCCTACAGAAAGGTACACAATTTGTCTTGTTTTTCATTAGAAACAACAAAAAAAAAACAGATTTAATGGCAAGAAATGAAGGTATGATCAACTACAATGCTGACAATCTTCTGGAATCCAATCTCAAATTTCATTGTGCTGCATGTTTGATGAACTGATTAGCAGAGATGCCTGTAAACTCAAACATGCTCCAGGAACTCTTGCAGCTTGGACTCTTACTGGAACATGGTGAAAACTGCAGAAACCTGTCAAACCTGTCTAACCAGCTGACAATCAGACATGGAAAGCATACTAAAAGGAAAAGATGTGAAAGATCAAGAAAGAGAGGCTCTAGAGCAATAATTAAGACCAGACTGAAAAGAAGTCCATACAGGCCTGCATTTCCTTCCATGCTGCTAGCCAATGTACATTCACTGGAAAGCAAGATGGACTATTTAAGGATGGATTTTTCTACACAATCTAAGGTGAGAAATAGTTGTTTACTTGTGTTCACTGAAACTTGGCTGAACTCCAGGATAAACGATAGTACAATATATGTGGAGGGGATGTCATTATTTCCTGCTGAAAGAAATCATTCTCTCTGTGGCAAATCTCGTGGATGGGGTGTTTGTGTGTATATCAACAACAACTGGTGTAAAAACTGTGAAATAATCACCTCTCACTGCTCAGAGAATGAGTTCATGTTACTAAAATGCAGACCCTTCTACTAGCCTAGGAAGTTCAGTGGAGTGAGCATAGCAGTTGTTTACATCCCCCTATTGCTAATAGTAATGTGGCATTGAACATTCTGTAGCCGTCAATAAATGACCTCCAGAATAAGAACTCTGAATTTGCCCATATAATTGCAGGTGATTTTAATCAAGCCGACTTTAAATCCATATTACCCCATTACCATCAACATGTGAACTTGTAACAAGAGGGGTGAACCCTCTGGATAAGGTGTACACAAACATAAAACTGGACTACAAAGCAGTACCTCAGCCACATCTGGGCAACTCAGACCATCTGGTCATCATGCTGCTTCCTGCATACACACCACTACTGAAAAAAGGCAAACCTACAACCAAACAAGTAAGGATATGGCCTGAGAGAGCAGCCTTAGCACTACAGGACTGCTTCAAATATATGAACTGGTCTGTGTTTAGAGAGTCAGCTGTAAAGAACCACCATATTGACCTAGAGGAGTACACGGAATCTGTAATTGCCTATATTTCAAAATGTATTGATAACGTAAGTCATCAAATGTATCACCATGGCTGCTAATCAGAAAACCTGGCTATCTGGTGAAGTATAAATAAATAATTATATGAGCTCAAGAAGCAATAAAGCCTGGCACCACAGGACCCAGAAACCAAATGGCAAATACACACTTGTAAAAAACGAAACTGTAAAGCTGAATATAAAGCTGAATGCTTGAAACCTTTATTGTAGACAAAACAAAATGAACCCAAGCGCTTTCGCTCGGTTGAATACTGAGATTTTTCAAGGTGAAACAAAAGTAATGCTTCACTTTACACCATTAAATACTTAAACAATAGGTCACATGTCATTGTTAATACAAATTGGTAATTGTCGATTAATTAAAAATAAATAATTATATGAGCTCCTAAAGACACGAAATGCTGCATTTAAATTAAAAGACAAGGATGCCCTAAGTGATACCAGAACAAATCTAAGTAGAGGTATAAAGGAGGCTAAGAGGACATACGGACGTAAAATTCAGGGACACTTCTCTGACCAAAGGGACTCCAGATATCTCTGGCAAGGCATACAAGCCATAACCGACTGCAGGCCTGCATCCTTCCAATGTGATGACAACACAGAATTTCTGAACAAACTAAACACCTACTTCAGCAGATTTGATATGGGCAAGAACATTGTGCCAAATAAGCTCACTGTCGAACAGGGTGAGGAGGTGCTATGTCTAAGAACATCTGATGTTCTGAAGACCTTGAGGTGAGTAAACCCAAGAAAAGCTGCTGGTCCTGATAGTATTATGGGAAGGGTTCTAACAGACTGTGCTACCCAACTGTCCACTGTACTAACAGATATATTCAACACATCCCTGCAATTAGCTATTGTGCCCAGTTGCTTCAAAAATACAACAATCATTCCCTTACCCAAGAAATTCCAACCAACAAACCTAAATGATTACTGACCAGTTGCACTTACATCAACAGTAATGAAGTGCTTTGAGTGGTTGATCAAGAACCATACCTTTTCAAGCCTACCTGCAACATTGGATACATTACAGTTTGCTTAGAGATCTAGCCACTGCATGGCTGATGCAATAGCTGTAGCCCTTCATGAATCCTTGGTACATCTAAAGAACCAGGATTGCTATGTTAGAATGCTGTTCATCAGTTTTAGTTCTGTCTTTAAAACTGTCATCCCCCAGTATCTGATATTAAAACTGATCCAGCTGGGCATCAACACCCCCTATGTAACTGGATACTGGACTTTCTCATCAACAGACCCCAAAAAGGTATGTGTGAGAAATAACAGTTCAATCAGTATTACACTGAGCACAGGTGTCCCTCAGAGCTGTGTCCTGAGTCCCCTGCTGTTAGGGTTACCACCTGTCCCACTTTGCGAGGGACAGTCCCTCTTTGGGCAGTTGTGTCCTGACAAAAAAATATTAAAAATGGCAAATGTCCTGAGATTGTAGGACATAATTATGTCCAATTAGTTGCATAAAATAGTTATCTCTGTATCTAAAATAACTAAATGTTACAAGAAACAGAATAAGCAACTAAACTGCTACAAGAATAAGCTTTTATTTAGGCAAAAAAGTTAAGTTCTATCCTTTGTACTGACCATGGGTATGTGTTGGCCTGTAAAATCTGATGTGTGTCCCGAAAATGTCCCACTTTGGCCATTTGAAAAGGTGGCAACCCTACCTGCTGTTCACCCTGTTGATGCATGACTGTATGGCTAAGCATGAATCCAGAAAAAGCTTCAAGTTCATGGATGATACCACTGTCATAGGTCTTGTCAGAAATGGTGAGGAAACAGCCTACAGGGGTGAAGTGGAGCATCTGATGGGCTGGTGCTACAGCAACAATCTGGTCTTAAATGTAAGAAAAAACAAAGAATTAATAGTGAACTTCAGGAGGACTCAGGAGATACATCGACCTCTGGAAATTAAGGGGTGGCAGTGGAAAGAGTCAAAACACACCAAGTTCCTGGGGGGTGCACATTTCAAATGACCTATCCTGGTCGACTCATATTAGCCACACAGTGAAGAAAGCACAACATCTGCACTTCCTATAGAAACTGAGGAAGGCAAACCTGTTTCAGTCCATTCTCAAAGCCTTCTACATGGGACCATTGAGACAATCCTCTCAAATAACATCTTAGTTTGGTATGGTAACTGCAAAGCATCTGATCACAAGGCTCTCCTGAGGGTAGTGAGGACAGAAGAAATTGTCATTGGTTCCTCATTCCCATCCATGGATGATCTGCATGAGATTTGGTGTGTGGGAAGGGGTAGGAAGATAATCAATGATCCGACTCACCCTGCCCATGGCATGTACTTCTGCCTTTCCTTGTACAGGTGATATCACAGCTTCCACTGTAAAACATCTAGACTGAACAGGAACTTCTTCCCTCTAGCCATAAGGTTGCTGAACTTGAATGCCAGGCATGATAGTGAATCAGACCTCTCAACCAAACAGAATTCCTTAGTTTTTACCAGTTTTGAGGACAAAATAATGGGGTGCCACAAATTCCTGAGTGGTCCCTTTAATATCCGAATCTCCCATGTTTTTTTCAAACATTTTTTTTTTGGCAAATTTTTGCTGATGTCATCATACTCAGGGGGTACATGTGATGTGATCAGCTTTGTGAGCAGACTGCCAGCCTGTCAGATTTTGGCTGAGGGTTGAAGGGGGTGTGTACTAACTGTCTGACATTTCTGTATGGCAACGAGTAGGGGTGAGAGGGGTGGGCAGCAAAACTTTCCCTTAAAAGTCATTTTTCCATGCTGTCTACTCCTCCTGTCCACAGCAAGTTTACTGTTGTTTTGCCATCTTTGTTCTGCCATTTGCAAGGAGAATTTACAGTCTGGTGTGTGCATGCTATCTGCTCCTGTCCACATAATAAGTTTACTGGTTCCACTCGCAAAGAGAGTTTGCAGTCTGGTCTGTGCATGCTGTCTGCTCCTGTCCAGACAAGGAAATCCAGAGTTCACTGCTGCTTACTGTCTCTGTTCTGAAGTGCTGTTTGCAAGGCAAGATTCTGCTGATCTAGTTCGTTGTATATTGCTTGCTAATTTGGTGTGTGTGTGTATGTGTGTGTGTGTGTGTGTGTGTGTGTGTGTGTGTGTGTGTGTGTGTGTGTGTGTGTGTGTGTGTGTATGTGTGTGTGGTTCTGCTGATCCAGCTGAAGTGCTGTTTGCTAATTTGGTTCTGCTGATCTATATTGCTTGCTGATTTAGTTCTGCTGATCTAGGGTGTGTGTGTGTGTGTGTGTGTGTGTGTGTGTGTGTGTGTGTGTGTGTGTGTGTGTGTGTAATGCCCCATTTAGATATAACTTGTAGTAAGAGTTACTCAGACTTAAACCCTGTAGCTTAGGTACATGGAGCAAGAGCCTAAATTCTGTAGCCATACCACCACCACTTGTGATTCAAGGAGTTAAGTCCAAAGTTTTGCAGAATGTTTGGCTTACACTTGTCGTCTGCAATTTTTACTTCTTTGGTAAATCAGTGAGAATTGAATTCACTATGTAATGATAGCCATTTAAGTTTCAGTCTTCCTAACTTTTAGGAAGTGTTGTGGTAACATAAAAGATTTTTTTCTAGCAACTTTTCTAAGATTATGTAAGCAATGTTTAAATGTGTCCCTGGTTTTGGGCCTTTGTTTGCCCCTCAATAAAATTTGGCTTTTTCCAGATTTCTTGTGCTGTATAGTTCTTCAGGGGGAAAGAAGTTTAGTGCTCCTTATGCCAAGTCAGTTTGTGCTTGTTGTTAGTATCACAACAGGTAGAATACTTGCTTTTGATGCTGAAGGCTGTGGGTTCTACTCCCACAATATGTAGATGGATTGCTGATACTGTACTGTGTTGTACTTTTAAAGGGGGTGGATGCTGCAGTCCTGAGAATGTCCTCTTTGACAGAGATGCCTCTATGAACCTGTTATCAGTTTGCCATCCATTCCCTATTGCAATATTACTAGCTTATCATTTTTTTAATGTAACATAGGCAACCCAAGGGCAGCAGACACTTTATTTTCAGACAAAACAATGCAATATAAAGTTGTTTGCTAGCAGCAACCTCTCCATTAGTTACAGCTCTCTTTAATGTGAAATTAGATTACTTTTACTTCTGCAGAGATTGCACATATTTACTGATACTTGTAGATTGTAGAAGTTCGAGGAGACTTTTATGATGGAAGTGTTCTGAATTGGGCAGTTTTGTCATTATTAGTTCATGCATTTTTGTTTCATTGCTTACTAGAAAAATGTTCTAGTTTAAGACTCGCTTTAACAAGTGTGCTGTATTATACAAGGAATATAATTTAATACAATCAGGAAGGTGTATCAAAGAACACATGTATGTTTTGTGTGCAAGGGGCCTATGATTTGAAAATAGCCTAACAGTAATCTTTATCTGCCACTGGCCAGATACATTTTTTTTTAATGTTGGTTTCAATACTGTTTCAATGAATGTGAGTTTCAAGGGCAGGGAAGTTTTAATGCTAAGTCTGTTATCATTGTGAGACTGTATTGCTTTGTTTAGCAGATGTCTATTAGTGTTTGTGCTATAAAATGTAAGATAAAAGTTTTAAATGAAATCCAAATAATCATTGCAGAAATAAAGCAGTATGCACATTACACTGTTTATTGTAAATGGGGTGAAATAGCCAAGTAATGGGACATTGGAATGACTGTAGGGGGAGGGCTTTGTATGGGGGGGCCCATTCAACCATTATTTTGTCAGGGGGGAAGGGCGGGAAACTCAAACACAGCCTCGGAAGGCACAAACCCTAGCTACGCCACTGATCAGTAAGCCACAGAGAAGGACTTTTTGGAGGTCCTAGCAAACTATATTCTTTTGCTAAGATTAGAATATTGCCTACCAGTAAGTGTCCTACTTTTATCACAAAACCCACATACTGCAAGTCACGAAAAACAAAATTCTAAGGTTCATCATGTTCTCCCTTCACAGTGAACATTATTGCTATGCATTTCAAAAAAAAAAGGTTAGCATTTACTACGGGGTCTGGGGCCCATATTTTGTTTGACTGTTCTTCAGTTTGCATTTGAAAGTTGGTATCCCACAATTCCACTGGAGTGGGTGGGGTTATATGATTATGTATGCAAATTTTATGTTAATCAGCATACCGATTTGTACTTATTTTTCATGGGCCTTTGTCCAAATTTTTGATGCTTCCAGGTTGAGAGGTATGTAGTGAATAATCAGATCAATATGCCACGTGCTGTGAAATGTACCCCGGGATTCATGAAGCTTGCACCAGGCGCATGCATAGTGTAGGCGTTATAATGCCAAATATGGCCATCGAGCGATTCAGGTACAATCCAATTCCACGTGCACTACCGGCGTACGCCAGATCTGCGCAGCCCCCGGTGTAGGTATGCTAATCACCCCATGTGCAGTGTTGCACCATGCAAATGAAGGCATATAGCGATTCATGAAGTGGTGCAGGCGTAGCGTAAGCCCACAGAAATGTAAACCAAAAAACACGGTTTACATTTTCCCAAACAGAACATCGGAGCTATGGAAGAGGGCCAGACCCAGGTATCACAACGTTAACATATGCCAATGGCGAAATACACAGCCAATGGCATAAGAAAAGATGCACAACACGTAAATAACAACATTTAATGTCATGTCCACAGTAACGCACAGCACAACCGCAGGGCATGTGTGCGGAAGCTGTAACATAAAGAAATAATATAAAAATGTCATAAAATCGCAACGTAATAGAAATCAGATTTACAGCATAATACACAATGGTAGGCATGGAACACCACAACCAAGGTGCAAGGGTTGCTAAGGGCTTGCGATAGTGTTCGGCACGGTAACTATGAATTAGTAGTCAATGCCATGCAAATGAGGCAGATAATACTGAATCGCAAATGTCCCGCCGGATGAAGGTTGTACCATACGGCACAGCGGTATAACACTGAGGAGTGGCTCAGAGGAGATACATGACATCAGCAGAGGGGTGTGCCACCGTAGCAGTAAGCACATTGGAGCATTGCAAATCTGGCCTGTTCGTTGCTAAGCAAAGCTGCAGGATAGGGGTGGGGAGGAATCATTTAGCTGAGAGCACACATGGTGCCCAAAAGCGCATGTGTACGAGGATGAAAATGTGCCCGAAACCCAGTAATCAGACGTACGCGCCGCAAACAATAGCAGAAACAGGAAGGTCAGGGGAAGAAAAGAAGGAAATGCGGAAGTAGGGTAATTGGAGTACTAATGAGCAATCAACCCACGAAGGCCAATCGACGGCAGCTGACAAGTCTGCTTGCAGAAACCTGCAAAACAGGATATGGGAGGCATTTGAATGCAAAGAAAGGAGGGGAGGTATTGGATTGCAAAGATAGGAGACATGACACAGCAGAGCAAAGCAAACCAACAGCAGACCGGCAGTAGCACACATAACGCAAGATACGCCAGGTCCAGGAAAGTACAAATGAAAGTAGGCTGCAGGATGCACGCCAGAAAATGGTAGGTGCAACGTGCAGAAATGTAAAGGGAAGGTCAAGAGGTAATCCACGGCAGGCAAATGTAATTCATCACCAAAGGCACCACAATAGTAGTTCTGGCAGCAAAACACATAAGATAACCTGTAGCTACGATCGTACATACACACCCTATGACATCATCGGTGTTCACAGCACAATAGTATAAAGTGTGAAAGCACCCAACACACACCTGTGTATTCCCAAACACTGCACCATAGGTGTAAACACACGGGGAACTTTTAAAATGTACATGTTGGGAGCTGCCATAGCTGTGATTCATCAGCATGTGTTAGAGACTGATGGTGTTGTGGAGGATGATTCTGACAACCACCGCAGGCCTCGGAGGAGAAGGAGAATGTTCAGACCAAGGGTAACCTACCAGGGGCTACATGACCTGGAGATAGTAGAGCGTTACAGTGTGGATAGGGACATCTTACAGCAAATAGTGGAGCTGTGCCGGCCACGCCTGAGAACCAGAATCAACAGAGGGGAACCCATCACAGTGGACATGAAGGTATGTGTAAGCCTGCGAATACTGGCCACAGGTACCTTTCAAAGGCCAACTGGAGATATAATGGGTATCTCACAGGCATCAGCATCCAGGGTACTACACCAGTTCCTGGATGCCATGTTACCACATGCCAATGAGCAGATATACTTCCTCAGAACTCAGGAGGAGTTGGCCAGCAATATGCGCCACTTCCACTGTGTGGCACAATACCCGGAGATACTGGGTGCGATAGACTGCACGCACATACAAATCAAGTCACCACCTGGTGAGCAGGGTAGGCGCTACATAAACCGCAAGGGATTCCACTCCATCAACTGCCAGGTCATGTGCAATGCCCAGGGCATTATCATGGATGTGTGTGCTGGCAGCCCTGGAAGCTACCATGACTCCCATATCTGGCATGCCTCACAGCTGTATCAGGTATTTGTCAGGGGGGACATCCCACATGGCCATCTCGTGGGGGATGCTGGCTATGCACTGGAGCCGTGGATGATGACTCCCATCAGAAATGCACACACACCCATGCAAGAACGCCATAATGAGGCACACGCACAAACCAGAATCATCATAGAGCATGTGTTCAGGATGCTGAAATCATGGATCCGGTGCTTGGATACATCTGGTGGAGCCTTGCAGTACTCTCCAGGCACGTGTGCCCACATCGTCATAGTATGTGCCATGCTACATAATATGATCCTGCGGAAGCAGCTGCAGCAGGGACAAAATGGTGAAGGCCCTCATAGCCCACCGCAATTGTCAAGGCCATTACAGACACAGAGGGATTCAGACCATGAACACACTGTGCCAGCTCCAGTAGGCAGACGGAGGCGTGCCCAATATGCCTACGCCTTGACAAAGAGGGAACGTACAGCACATACTCTGACAGTGTAGGCCCCTATGGACTGACACCTCTCCACCTGCACACACAGTAAAATGGATGGCACACAAACATGACCACCAGTAAATTGTAATGTATAGGTGGCCCAATGTGTGACTCCTACATAGGCAGCCCTCAAACATTGTAAACACAACAGCCAGTGGAACACGGAATGCCAACACCTGAAGAGTACATGAGTCTTACAGCATATGGTGGTGCTGTGTGCCTGTCACGTTCCCCGCCAGATATAGGTTCATAGGTTCATAGGTTCATACTAGGCTATCTGTCCTAGGGCATTTATAAGCCTAGCCAGAGTGTGTTTGGCTTTCACCACCCATTTTAAATTAATTTTGCTATGCCTTTTTTGAGGTTAGTTTACTGTGCCTCTTTCTAACAGTGACACAGAAGTGATAGCCGGGGTAAACCTACGATCTCCCATCCACTCATCAAGATTCCTCTTGAAGAGAGTCAATGTGGGACTCTGCCTAACCTGGACTGGGATTTTATTCCAGAGTGAAGGGAGCCTCTGGGTTATGAATCTGTCCCTCCAGCATGTCCTATTTATTTCAGTGCTGAGGTTCAAGTCTCGAGCGTAGCTCGATGGGATTTGGATTTTCTGAGGTGCAGCATGTCCATTAATTTCGGGTTGGACATGGCTTTATACGTCAGGCACAGATCACCTCTGAGCAGGCGGTATGCCACTGAGTAGAGCTGGAGTTTCTTTAACCGGCAGCATATGGCATCTGTTTGAGCCCTTTGATCCTCTTGGTGAGGTACTTTTGGGGTCTTTTCAGTTGCTGCAGGTGTCTGGTAAGGTACATCCCAAAAGGGGCATTGTACTCAATTATGGGCCTGATGAGGGATGAGTAAAGAGGTACGATGACCTCCCCTGATCTAGATGTGAATCCCTTCATGATTAGATGGGCTATATAAAATGTTTTTCTAACCACTTTGGCCACGTGGTTGTCAAATGAGAGATTGCTATCAATTTGGGTCCCCAGGTCCCTAATGACTTCTTCTGTACTTAATGGATTACCACCTATGTGGTAATTTGTGGGCACTTTGTTTTTGCCAAAGGGGATGACTATACACTTTTTGGCGTTTAGCTTGAGGCCATGGCTCTGGCACCAGTTGTCTGTTTCTATGAGGCCCTTTTGGAGGATGCGTGTGTCGGCTGGAGAGTTGATTATGGTGCCCAGTTTGCAGTCATCTGCGAACTTGGACAGCCACAGTCCTTCCGTGTTGGCCTGTACCGCTGAGAAATATATACCGAACAAGAGAGGTCCCAGGACTGAGCCTTGTGGGATGCCACTTGTAACTGGTTTGGAGTCTGACATGGCTCCAGCAATTCTAACCATGTGGGTTCTGTCCTTGAGCCACTTTGCAACCCATCTAGTGACATAGGGGTTTATATTTAAGCTGGTGAGCTTATCTATAATGCCCGAGTGGGGTATTGTATCGAAGGCTTTTGCGAGGTCCAGGTAGGCTGTGTGGACCACCTTCCCCTCGTCAATGGCCTTGGTGACTGTTTCAAAGAAATCGACAAGGTTTAAGAGGCAGGATCTGCCCTTAACAAAGCCAAACTGGGTAGGATCCAGTGTTTGTAGGTCCCCAATATCTTTATTTATGAGGTCCATGATGATCCTTTCCATAGCTTTGCAGACCAAGCTAGTCAGGCTTATGGGGTGATAGTTTCCAGGATCCGTTGAGGCACCACCTTTGTGGAGAGGGACCACTGTTGCTGTACGCCACTCTTTGGGTACATATCCTGTAGTAAGGCTAAGATTGAACAGTAGTTTTATGTTTGGGTTTAGCTCATCTTGGAGTTCATGTAGGACGCAGCCTGGGACACCATCTGGTCCCATTGATGCTGTGTTTTTTGCTTTGGAGAGGGCGGCTCTTGCTTGAGCATCTGAGATGTCAGGGGGGCAGCACTCTGTTGGGATAGATATTTGCCCTTTTGGTGGAGAGAGGGGGGAGAAGTTTGCACTGAACCTGTCAGCTAGGATGTTGGCAATGTCTGTGGGCTCGGTGTATTTTTTGTCATTTTGGACTAATTCTGAGCATATCTGGGAATTCCCACCCAGGTTCCTAACATAACTAAAGAAAGCCTTGTGATTATCCTTAGTGTCCTGTGCAATTTTTCTCTCGAAGCTGGCCTTAGACGATTTTATGAGTGCCTGTAGTTTTTTGTTAATACTGATCAGAGATGCCTTCCCTTTTTGGGATTTTGCTCTATCATGTAGTAGCTTCCTCCTTCTATTGTACAGTTTGTTTATGACTGGGGTCCACCAGACAGGACGTCTGCCTTTGGAGGATTGGGTCTTGGTTTTATTTGGGATTGCATGATCCATGCATTCCTGAAGGTGTTCATAGAATGTGTTTATAAAGGATTCTGCGGTCTGGGCTGTATTTTCCACAGGCCCGGGGGCTTTGAAGGATTTCGCCTCAGTTTTGAGGCGTGTGAAATTTGCTTTAGAGAAGTTTTTCACTGTGGTTTTCTGGGCAGGGGGTGGGGTTGGGATGTGAATATCCAGTGAGATTAGTTCATGGTCTGATCTTACCAGTGAGGGATACACTTCTGGTCTGGAGCATAGTGTCCCCATGTTGGTGATGATCAGGTCCAGTATGTTTTCCCCTCTTGTGGGAGTGGTAACAAGTTGTTCCATAGCATTTGAGTTTATAAATTCTAGGAACCTTTGGGCTAGGGTGTTGGAGCTAGAGTAATGCTCCCAGTCTATGTTTGGGTAGTTGAAGTTGCCCAATATAATGGTGTTTGGAGAGACCTTCTTATTTTCCAGTATTCTCAGGAAGGCCAAGTGGGGTTCCTGTGTTTGGGAGGGTGGTCTGTAGCAGGCTATAAACTGGAAGGCAGTTTTACCCACAGTTAGTTGCACATGGATAGTCTCTGATGCTTCGTGGTGTGCCACCAACCTGGAGGTGTGGGTATCTTTGACGAATATTGATACTCCCCCTCCTTTTGTGGTTCGGTCCAAGTTTTGGGGCCGAAAAGCATGGTATGAGGTATAACCTGGTAGTGCTGGGGTGCTCTCAGGAGCCTTGAACCAGGTTTCTCTTACTGCACAGATATCAATGTTTTCCATGCTAAGGAGAGTTTTGAGTGTGTGCATCTTGAGGTTTAGACTTCTAGCGTTGAGTAGCATTACTCTTAGTTTCTTATCCCTTGTGATACCTATGGAGGTGGGTTTGTCTTTTGAGCCTTGCCTAAAAAAGGCACTATGGGGATAGCAAGAGCCTTTGCCAATATCCAAAAGCCCAGGGGTGACAGGTGCAAGCCGTCCCTAGCGAAGCATCGTGGCTTGTCGAGCATGTCATCCCAGGCTGACAGGCATTGGATCCCCTTTGAATGACACCAACACTTAAGCCAATTGTTGAAATTGATCATCTTGTCTTCATATTGTGGCATAATTCTTGGCGAGGGTAAGATGCTACTCAAGGTCAGGGTCATACCTGCCTGGGCTACATGCTCAGAGAGCTCCTCTATGTCTCTTTTCATGTAGTCCAGGGAGGTACATCTCAGGTCATTCACACCAGCATGGACAATGACTGAGTCATATTTGTACTTGCCTTGGAGTGACCTGAGTGCTTGTGTTATGTGGCGGATCCTAGCGCCTGACAGGCAGCTCACTGTGACCTTCTCCTTGTTCAGCCTGGTGAGCGGGACGTCAGTGTGCCTGACGATAGAGTCACCTATTACAAGTGTATCAGGTGTGTTGTTTAGCCTTAAGGGCTGTGACTGTTCAGCACCCTGGCTTTGTGAGCTATGTGTTGCACGTGTTTTGTTTTGGGGTAGCGGTTGCTTGGGTGTCTGCTTTGAAGGTCTCTGCTGCTTAGGCAGATTTTTATTTAGAGCCTCCGAGTATGTTTTTGTGTGTTTATGTGTTTGGTTTGTTGTCGTGGTAGGTCTATGTGAGACTGGAATTGTAGTGAGTTTGGTTTCCTTCTCCTCCTGACTGGTTACGCCAGTACTGAGTTGAGAAAGCTTAGCCTCCAGTTTGGCTATATGGTTGCATCTCTCACATGTGTTGGAATTTGTTGGGAGGAGGAGAGGGTTGTCTGTGTACATGAGGCAGTTGTAACATTGCCTCAAGATTCCCAGATTCACCAGCTGGACCGGAGAGAAGATTGACAACTGACCTTTGGACATGCTAGAATAGTACTGGGAATTCCTTTATAATTGAAAAAAAGGGCCAATGGGGAACAAGGTACTCAAGGGGAGTTTGTGAGGGTGTAGTGCTTTTAATTTTTTAGAGCTGACATATAATTGCTTTAGTGAGCAAGTGCCAGGTAACTTAAATGCAATGTGCTACAGGTAACTTAAATGCAAAAATGACAAACAGTAACTTTCTTTCAAGTGAAACAAGGAAATAAGTACAGTAAGCAATATATATATATATATATATATATATATATATATATATATATATATATAGATAGATATGGATATATATATAGATATATATATATGTACACATATGCATATATATAATACAGATAGAAAGGGCAATAGAGGGATATATGGTGATATAGATGGATTCAGCGATATCTGCAAATATAATAGATAGTTCAACGACATTCATAACATCTTGGAGGTATGAATAAATAGGATACCGCCAACCATGGAATGTGTAACATACCGACATGCTGCATAACCACGAGGCTGAAAGACCGATAGAACACAGTACAGGAACAGTACATCCACGAGTAATAGTATGATGATATGAAGGGACAGTTAGTCACCGCTGCTGGTGTTGCGGTCCACGTAGGTACTGTGTTCAACTGTGTCTGTGAGTGCCGTAGTCTGTGTAAGTGTGCATTGAGGGTGCCGTGTGCGTCTCTGTGTGACTGTAATGTGTGTGTGTCCGCAACATGTGTTTGTTAGTGCCAAGTCAGAGGCAGATCAGTACGGTAGGTGTGGGTATAGCTAGCCGTAGGCATACGGTTACTACCTGTCCCACAGTAGGAGGGACAACCCCACCCTGGGCAGGTGTGTCCTGACATAAAAAAGTACAAAGGGCAAATGTCCGAGATGGTAGGACATAAATATGTCCCATATATAATGTAACAGTCGTATTTAATAGTTATGCCTGTATGTAAGAAACTTAAATGTTACATGCAATATGATAAGTAGCCAAAGTCACACAACAATAGGTATGTAGTGAGGATAAATGTATGTGCTAACCTGTGTACTGACCGTGGCTACATGTTGGCCTGTAAACACTGCTTTGTGTCCCACAAGTGTCCAACAATGACCATATGAAAAGGTGGCAACCCATGGCAAACAGGCTCTTTTAACAACAGAACCACAATGAATGCAAATATCTGGGACAGAAATACAAGGGATAAGTGTCACTTACACATATCCCCTGATATATCACTGCAATTACGGCGGTATACAAGTAGCAAGCTCACCTGCAGACGATATAGAAACCAATTAACAACGGCCCAACGTACAATCACGTAACATAAGTCTACTAACTGTTAGCTCTCTAATTAGGGATGGAGCCCACACACATATATACGGATTATGTAGAACTGCAAGGCCCACAAACCTGTATATGTTACATACAACCACCGACATCCCCCACACTAGAAACTAAAGCAATACAGACTGTAATAGCAGCACAAACATCCATCTGCAGAACCCTCAACATACCGTGTGAGAGACACAATTAAAGGCGTCATGCAAAATTGCAGGCGTTGTATAATGGAACAAACAGCCATGTTACAGGTTTTGATTGCAATACTCCGTTATCAGATGTTGGGATGACAGGTACACCCACATGTTGATCCAAATACTCTACCTGTCACACACAATCCACGGGGGACATGAATCCAAACTATACTTGTCTCCATGCATAGCAGTTGCAGTTACACATAACAAAACACAATACAGACTGTCTCCCCGAAGATAGGGCAAATAGGCAACGCTCAAGTGGAGAATCCAATTATACCCCACTGTCACCGCGTAATTGGCGAATGGAGTAGCTGCACAGCTGATATGCAAGTAATTAGTCACTCAGGAACACCAATTGGTGGGATGAATCCACATGTTTCAGGTATCGACCTATATAAGGATGACTTGCCAGACATTCAAGCCATATGCTCATACCGAATAACAGTTGAAACACTGTGAGAGAGACAGAAATGAAACGCCGTAACGACAACAAGGTATGTAGAATGCCCGATATGTAAGGTTATGTATAGCATGATCTGTATTAATTAGTTTTACTGTATGTATAGCCTGGTTTGCATTAATTAAACGTGTCTGCAATGCATAAAGTGAGGAAAGGTATTTATGTAGTGATGTCTTGCTGAGCATACTAACGCTTGTAGAAACTGTGCGTCCAGCAGTGGGACACAAGGTACACAGCACAGACACCACAAGGGATGCTACATGAGGGCGTTAAACAGAACAATGCCATACAACCCGCCATCAGTGGTAGTGTATGTCCAACAAGGACGTGCCATAGCAGGGGATAGTATATGTTGATATACTGTCACAGCACGCATGTGTATGGGCATATAACGTTAATGACATATGTAAGGTGGTCCCGCTGTGCAAGTATGCTTTGCATTACGGGATACTATGTGAAATATGTGTAATGTATAGTATTATAGGTAGATATGACAGAAATTCTACACAGCATAACAGGCATATCATGCATATCACAGGTATCGTCTATTGGTATGTACAAAAACAGGATACATATGGCCTGTAGGTATGGGACATAGTAATAGCATGATAGCTAATCTAAATGGAAGGGCTACCAAGTAACCATGCACAAAGGACATGTAATAGCTTCACAGGTGCATAGTGGGGTACTATGCAGTCTGGCAAGTCCATGTGTAAGCACAACTACAGTGTTCACACTAGTGGCACCTCTCTAGGGTAGTGTCCTGTGAACAGCAGAGCCAGGTGTCACCTGCACCTCTGCACAGTACAGCCACTGCAGTGATCCCAGGCCTACATGTGTCTCCCAACCACCAAGGGAGGTATCACATGAACAGTGCTACTGAGTGTCCCTGCGTGATGTACATAGGACTTATGTTCCACAGCATGATGAGTGTCCGGTTTGGGAATGTAACCCAGAGGCACATCCCACTCATTGTGGCATGTGTGCACATATCCATGAGCATGTTGCTCACAGTGGCCTCTGCTTATGTCGCGTATGAGGAGTATATCCATCAATAATGTTGTGGACACGGGCCTTGTCTGATCAGCAGAGGTCACCCCTGAGTATGTAGTATGCAAATGTGTACAGATGTGGTGTCCGTAGTGCAGCTGCATATTTAAACTGTCGGAGCTCAGTAAACGTCATGGCATGTTAATGTTGTGGCATGTAAAGCTGTAGCTGTTGTGTAAGGTACACCCTAAATGGGTGGTGTACCCTTGAATGTGTGTAGATGTCTTGAGTTCAGAGGTACAATGGGTGCCTATGTACCAGCTACACACCCAGTACAGATAGGTGTGGCCACGCAGAAGGATATCCATGCCACAGTGGCAATACGGTAACCACAGGAGTGGGTACAACATATGTGTGTACTGCAAACATGTACAATGTGATATGTATGTAGGGGACTACCATCCATGTGATAGTCAGTGGGTGAATGGTGTAATGCAAAGGTGATGTGCATGCACCTTGTGTCATGCAGCTTGATGCCATGATAGTCATATTATGTATCTGTCACAGCGACACCCGTATGGTTGGAGTCAGTATCAGCTGGTGGAGCAATCATGGCGCTTGGTATGTAGGGGTTTGAAAGCTAGGCAGGAAAACGGCCCTGTGCCAGCCTGTTCCACAGGGAAGCATATACTGAACATGAGGGGCCCTATGACTGAGGACCGTGGTATGCCAAATGTACCTGACATGTAGTAGGTACTATGGTATGCTGGCCTCACTGTGTGTCCTGTCCATGAGCCACATAGCATAACATCCTGAGACACAGGGTACGATGTGCAGGTGGATGTGTATGTTGTCAATACCAGAATGGGGAATGGTGCTGAAAGGCAATGAGAGGACAATGTAGGAAGTGTGGACTCCCGTACCATCAGCAACTGCCCTGGTAACTGTATGAAAGGAGTCCACCATGTGTAGGGGCCATGCTCTGGCCTTAACAAGCCCAACCCAGGTGGCAGCAAAGGACGGAAGCCCAACAATGTCTCTGTGAATGACGTCCTTGATGATGTGCCCCATAGCCATGCAGAACAGTCCAGTCAGGTGTGTAGGACTATAGCCCCGCTCGTGCAATGTGATGCCACCTGTGTGTAGTGTGATAAATGCTGCTGTGTGCCATTCAGGGGCTACAATGTCTGAAACAAGGCTATTACTGAATATGGTGGCCTAGTGGGGGGACATGTAATTCAGAGGTTGGTGGACATCACAGCCTGGACATTGGAAGGTGACATGGGGCCAGTGTCCCAGGACATATAGAGTGTAGGTCAGTACTGTGTAGGTGTGACCACAGGGACACCACAATATTCATGTATGGATTGCGGCCCTGTAGTGAGTGAGAGGGTGTAATGTCAGCATTGAATCCATCCTCCAGCATGTTGCCAACAACACCTGGGTCTGCAATGTTCCTGAGTGACTGTTGTATGTGACAGCAGATGTGGGTGTTGCCATCGAATACTGACATACCACCATAATGCCTGGTGGTACACCCCGGAATGCGTGGCAGTCATGTTTACATAGCTAGTCTTGGAGTATGTGATGAGGGACCCTGTGGCCCCACCATGGCTGACCAGTGAGCCACCCCACACATGGGAATGTACACCACTGTGCAACAGCCTACACCTGTTGTTGTACATCATATGTCCATGGAACATGACCACCAGAGTGGCGTCTGTTATCTGGTGTGTACCATCATGGCTCTGTGTGGAATAGCATGATCCATGCAGTTGTGTACATGCTAATGAAGTGCACTGGGGTATGTGTCAGCATTTGTATGTGCATTGTCCATCTGCACGGGTGTCATGATGTTAACAACAGCTGTCAGCAGATGTCTGTAGTAGGTGTTGTAGTACACATGTACTGTGTATGCTGTGATGGGTGTGTTGCCGGGATGTGGCTAACAAGGTCGATTAGCATATGTTCGGAATCCACCAATGAGGGGATAACCCCAGGTGTGTAACACCAGTCACATGGTGGTAGTGTTCATGCCAAGGGTAATGTAGGTCTTGGAGGAGGTGTGTATGGGTTGATCCAGCAGAGCGGAGGGTATGACTCATGGATGTGTCGGTACATGAGTGGCTATCCCAGTGAAGTGTGAGGTAGTGTCAGTCACACATCAGTAGTAGCTGTCTGAGGCCCACTGTCCACAATACCAACATAGAAGGTATGTTACCTGTGGGGTATGATGTTGACTCTGTCACTTGTTACAATGTGTATAGCGGTCCCGGACACAGTTAGTTGCACGTGGAGCACCTCTGATGCATTGTGCTAAGTAACTTGCCAGGTTGTGTGCAAAACATAGTGGGATATGGGAACCCCTCAGCTGTGGGTGTGCCGGTCCAGGTATGTGCCTGAAAGGTATGGTCTGTCTATAACCTGTCATTGCAGGTGTGCTCTGCAGAGGCTAGAGGCAGGTCCCAGTCACTGCAGAGATGTTTGAGTGGTGCATTATAAGGTGTGCCTTGCCTGCGTGCGTCACAGAGGAAGATGCAAGCATTGTGTCACATGACCCCATGCCGTGCCTGTCAGTTACAGCCCTGCCAGTGACAGTTATTGGAAACTGTGCAAGACAGGCAGTATAGAAGCAGCAAGAGCCGTACATGTGAGCTGTACTCCCAGGGCTGACAGGTGCAAGTCATCTGTGCCACAGCATTGTGTTTGACCAGGACAGTCATAACAGACAGATACCACATGCCTGTGGAATGACAATAGGAGCATAGGCAACTGTTGAAGTGACACAGTCAGTCATTGTACAGTCGTATTGTGTCCGGACGAATGCAAAATGCTCCCCAGGGCTAGGCCCACACCCTCAGGGCTATAAGACAGGTGAGCTATTGCATGTCCCTGCACACATAGTCTGTGAAGTGGCATCACAGGGCAGTCACACTAACATGGAGAATAACAGTTATATCATACCTGGTGAGGTGTGGCATGGGTGCATAGGTTATGTTGCAGAAGCAGTTACCCGACAGCAAGATGTAAGTGACTAACACCTTGTGTAGCCTGCTGTGTGGAACTGCAGTGTGACTCCCTACAGAGTCAGCTATGACTGGTGTGTTGTGAATGTTATAACTCACTATTGGCTGTATGTGATGGGCACACATGAGTCTGTGGGCTATAAGCTGGTGATGTTGTCTTCCATGATGGGGGCTACCTCTGGTGACTACAGTGAGTATGGAGACGTACTGCACAAGTTGTCCTCGTAGGTGTGGATAGTGGTGTAGATCATGTGAGACTATATGATGGGTGGGGTGTGTTGCGAATGTTACACATCCCCAAATGACTGTCAGGTGCAGTCAGGGTTGGTGACAGCATTACCCCCAGCCATAGCTGTCAACCTCCTGTCCCCAAACTGAGGAACATTAGCCCTCATACTGTGTGACAAATGGGCAAAACGTGGAACACTTACAACTGGCTTACTAACAGCGTCAACTAGGAAGGGCATATGATGGCTAAAATAGGCTGGTCTTACGTATAAAAAGATATTCCAATGAATTAATATGATTCCCATCTATTTAGCCATGGCTAGCAGGTAAACTATTTACAACAATGAATGTGTGACAGACCCTTCCAATGTGGAACCTTGAGGAACATGCACCTTTTAGAACCCCAAATGAGGTACGTTCCTCGTAATGAGGTACACCTGAGAGCTATGCCCCCAGCACGGCTGCAGAAGTACATCCCCCACAGGCTGTAGTGCCATATGTTGGGAGGTGAGCATTGAATGTGTACATGAGACAATTGCTCTATTGCCACATGTACGACATATCCCTCATATAGACAGGCAGTAGCACTGGTACGTGACAGTTGGACATGCCTGTATATACAACCATGTCTCACAGGATATGTGCGTTATGTGTGTACAACAGCTGCCGTACCTTAAGCAAGCTGGGAAGTGTAGGGCAGCCAGTGTACCTGTGGGAAATGGTGTGGAATGGGCGCTATAGTAATCAGTAGCTCATGACATGCTCACAAGTTCTGAACAAGTGCCTAGCATGACCATACAATACAGATAGGGTGTTGGATAATATCAACCCACAAGTGGTGATGACATTCATTTAGGGTGGCACCGCACTATAACCCTGCTGAGTATGGTGTGCATGTCCATGAACCATTAGCACTGTAGATGTTAGCAGTACAGATGTACAAGACAGCACGGATATTTGATTACAAATACCTTTGCATGTCACAGGAGTGTTCCACCAGTGGCCTGTTGACAGACTCGCAACTACAAAAGATGCAAGAGTGACATGTGCACAGCACACCAGTGCCAGCTACAGTAGAACAGGGTTAATGTGTTGTACCCCACCCTCATTGTAGCCCATACCACACAGACAAATGTTAGGCATCTGTGTATGTAAGGCTGTGAATGGCCATGACCTATCAGTATAGCTGTGTCAGTGTTGTGAACAACATACAGAATGGGCTGTGTGGGTGAGATGGGTGAGATGTGTGACATATGTGCACAGTCTGATGGATGATACCAGCAGTGTCACCGCTATGTGAGTATCCCTGTACCCATAAACTACTACCTAGGCTGTGGTCAACATTATGGACACTGTGTAAGGGATGGTGCTGTGCAGTGCACCCCCAGACATGGTGACGTCTCCAGGCCCCTTAGGTAGTCATATGAGGTACCCATGTCATGTCAGGGTGCCATCCATGAGCACGGAGATCACTGAACAGGCATATACAGCACTGTGGTGACCAATATTGGATCACATACCACCTGTAAGGGGTAATAGCTATGCATGGATGTGCGATACCAGCCTTCACAATCCACACCTCCACTATGCAGCATGCTGTCTACCTTGCAGAAGGACATTTGCTACACCATGATGATGGACATGCTACATGTCCATATCCTGATCTATATGACATATGTCATGGACAGCCACCGTCCTAATACTAGGATCGCCACAGGCTGGAGAGATCCCTGTGCCATATATGTGACATACTCCCGCCATACCATGCAACCCTGTCCATCAAAGCTGCACATGTCATCCCAGTCATACATGGTGTGATGGCCGCATGGTAGATGTACTATCAACTGAATGGATCAGTAATGTGGCACTGATGCACCTTGCAGTGGCACAATGGCTGTCTGTTACAGCTTGGAAACTGTGCCCACACATGCTATGGTTGATAACCATCCCTGCGAATGTCGTCTGACTAGCCATTGTCCCATGTCTATCACATGTGCAATACAGGCGATCCGTGGCATGATGTTGAACAGTTGTACAGTGCTGTGTAGCTGTATATGGCAAAACACATGCAAGTACAGGTGTCCATGCGTATGTGTGCATTGTCACTGCTCAAGTCCATTACAGCTGTGTCTGTGTTGATATGTGACATATACACAGCATCCAGGTCAACAATAGTACTGTGGACACATCGAGGCATGTGCAGATAGGTAAGAACACAAGTGCAGGCAAATAGACATGCCCACAGCAAGACAGCATTTACATGGAGTATGAACACTGTAATGAGGTGACACACATATATGGTGATGATATCCAATGCATAATGGGTGTGACATGTGTATTACAAACACGTCAATCATGTCAGTGTCATGATGCTTTGCAAAGATAACTGTGCAGATGTAGTAGATGTCATAGGAATGTATGTGCAGCAGTATCTCTGTACACCTCTGAAGCTGTGACCTGTCACCATCATTATGTCTTACAGATAATGCCCCGTACACGCCTCCCAGCATACACCTGCCAGGAGGATGATGTCCTCATCCCACAGCTCCATAACAACTATGACTTGTTGTTCAGCCATGTGCCACAGCATGCCCAGCAGCGGGATGACCTGTGGCAGGATCTACGCAGAGGGTGAACGATGTGGGTGGCATAACCGCACCTACCAGCAGGTGCGCAGACACTGCATGGACCTGATACGACATGCAAAACAGCGTGCCACTGCAATCGCCAGGGAACAAGGTGGAACAGGTGGTGGGCCACCAACCCAGCCCCCACTCACACACACCGAGGAGCTACTGGCCAGTCTGGGGACACCCAGGGAACAGCATCCAGAAACACTAGCTGTCATCGTGGAGGTGGGTGTCTCCCAACCAATGAGCCTGGAGTTGCCTGGTAAGTCAGTACTGCACATATGGCTATTATATCCCATGTAGTTGCATGTGTCACTGTACATTATGTAAAGTAACAACATATGCAAGGCATGTGGACACACATGCTGCATACTACAGTATGCTACGTTGTGTATTCACACATGTGCATACTATATGCTATTACACAGGTGAATGTGTTCACATGCACAGTGCAACCTGTGGCTGTCATACAGTCATTGATAATGTTCATACTGGTGTGTCACCCCTATACAGGTACCTCTGGCGTGCCACACAGGCATGGGTCCGTTGCAGGTGAGACTGTCATCAGTATCAGGCATGTTACAGTGTAGATCAATTTGCCATGTGGCCAGTTAACACTTGCACACCTGATGTCTGTTCCAGTCATGATATGCAGGTCGCACCACCCTTCATTCACACATGCCACCCATGTGCAATATATACAAACGTAATGATACACCGACTTGAAACCACAGTACTTGTCATTGTGACATGTGTGGCCAGCTGTGCATACAATGGTGGAGGTGTTCTACAATGGAGGCATATGTAGTATGCATTGGAACAACATGTGTGGCATGCACACAGTACCACACAGTGAGCTGTGATATGGGCAGCCCACAGGTGTCACCATTGGGTCATATGCCCCTGCATTGGGTGCACACATTGTGATGTGCCACCTGACATGTCCCAGACATGTAGTGTTCTGTCTGCAATATTGTCACACTATTGCATGACCTATACCCCACATACCAAACATACAACCCATTGTCTGCATAGCCCTGTGGATTGTGACATATCTGACATCTATGGGTGTATGTCATATGGGACAACACAGACATGTGGAAAAGATGCCCATCACACACAATTGGCCAACACATGTGCACACATGGCCATGGGGGATGGCCACAGACATGTAGCCACACAGTACTTGGGATGTGTATACACCCTGTTGCACATTGTCCACACATGGTCCAATTATAGCCTTAGTTGACCGATTATACAGTTGATGTGGTACACTGGACAACCTAAAAGCCTGTGCACAGCTACTGGAGGTGTCACTGAACTCTACCATATATGATATGTTGAACATCACAACTGTGTTGCAGTTATGGCTATGCAATGTGTACATATTATGCATTCTACAGCAACATAGATGCCTCATGTTGCCATGCAATGGCACAGTGTCTGTACTTCACACTGTATAGCAATGTAGATGGCTCACACTACCCTCCTATGCTCATGCACATTTGCTAAACATGCATTCTATCTGTAGGGCATACACACAACACTGCAATGTGAAGCCCATTATGATGCTGTACATGTGTCAGGACACCATTGTGTCAAACATGTATGCATGTTAATGCACATGTCAGCAGACTACATGTCAAGGTCACGTCAGCCATGTGTACTGTTATCCTGTTCTGGGCCACATGGTGTATCATGGGGATGCATGCATACTACTATGATTGTGTGAACTGCATGTCTACTGATATGACACCTGCTTGCTGTAGTCTGCACCCCAGGGAGGTATGCTTGCTAACACTATTAATGTCTGAGCTGCATTCCCTCTGCTGTATCGCAGGCATGCTGCATGCCATCTGACAAATCACATGCATGGTGTGTCTGTGTGTGTCTGTGTTTGTGTGTGTGTGTCTATGTTTGTGTGTGTGTCTGTGTTTGTGTGTGTGTGTCTGTGTTTGTGTGTGTGTGTCTGTGTGTGTGTGTGTGTCTGTGTGTTTGTGTGTGTGTGTGTGTCTGTGTGTCTGTGTGTGTCTGTGTGTCTGTGTGTGTGTCTGTGTGTGTGTGTCTGTGTCTATTGTACTTTACAGTATTTCTTTGCATTCACAGGTGATGTAGGTGCGTTACCCTCCTGCGGTCCATCTGATGTTAGTGTCCCCACAGATACTAGCGGTGATGAACATATGCATGAGGTACAGTCAGGGTTGTCAAGGGCTGAATCTGTGCCAATGGTTACCATCCCAGCTATGTCCCCCTCTTCCCCGCACACAGTTCAGCTGCCAACACATACCGCATCACCAGTTGCCATAGAGGAAGGACAGTCAGCGTCTGTTAGCATGGAACAAGAACATGTGGTGGCTACAGAAGGTGTGTCTACACACCATGATGTCAGTGTAATGACTGCAGATGTGCCACACAGGCATGTGGCCGGTGCTGCTCATAGGAGGACCTCTGGCAGACATGCACCTGCAGGACAGAGCGCAGCAGCTGGTATCACCAGACGCATGTTCCAGAATGTAATGGCGGCACAGGCATGTGCTGAATGGCAGAACAGAGAAGGGCAGATGCTGCAGAAGGCTGCTATCCATACCCTAAATGACAACATCCAGGCATTGGCAAATGCTCAACAGCAGATTGATAATGTTCTGGATAGGCGATTAGGTGAAATGGTCGGAATCCTTGACCGAGGCATGGCAATCCGTGAGTGGGAGCTGTCTGTGCTGGAACACCTGCTAGGAGTGAGGCGTAGGCCACGTGGACGTAGGCCAGCAACACCACCTAGTGTAGGTCGACGTGAGCGTGCCACCTCACATGCCCACTCCCATAGTGCCGGTAGCAGTAGCAGTGCAGCTGGTGCTGCGCTGTCAACACCAGGACACAGCAGGCCACGTGGACGTGACCCTGGACGGTCTCAGCAGGGACATGGTTCCAGCGGATATGTGTCGTCGGACAGTAGCCACTCTGTACCTCCACCTAGTAGTGCCCGTGCAACCCCAGGCAGGCACAGGTCACGTGGCCATGGATGGACACAGTGAGCTGTACAACCTGCTCTGTACAATCTGGGGCTGTCAATTATACCCCGTGTAGGCCTCACAAATGGCAGAACTGTGTACACACATACACGCACACAGCAAACACAACTGTAGGGCTCCACAACATCCACATGCATTCTGCACAGACATGTCCAGTCAACTCACCGGCCCTTACACACACTCATGATGTTATCCATTGGTGCAGCCTATGCCCCTGGCAAACATATCACCCTGTGCATATGATGAAGCCTGTGCTGCATCCCTGTCATCCACACCATTGGTGCAGGGTTATGCACAAATATTCTGATGCACAGGGTGAACAGCATAGTGAGAGGTGTATGTAATATTACCTGTGTATGCATAGTGAGGGATGTGTATGTTGCAGTGTTTGTGTGTGAATACTGAGAGAAGTGTATGTGACATAGGTTGTGCACTGTCGACATGCACCAGTCATACCATGTAGTGCAGGTGCAGCATGCATTATGATGTGTTCACGGTATGTGTCTCGGTTACATCTGTAACACCATGTTGGTTGTGATACCCTGGTCCCCTCCTATGGTGTACTTGCATGTGCCTACAGGTAGCAGTGTTTGCATTCCCCCACGTGTAACTGTGGATTACTCACAGGCATGTCTGGCAATATCAGCATGCTACATGTACCCTCAACCTGACTGTTGGACACACCAACACGACACAGATGTCCGCACATATACTGCACCTGATGCATGTGGTCGGTGCCACAGGCTACACTGGACAGAGACGTGACATACATAGTAGGACACATTACAGGTATGGTGACATGGTGCAGGGGTTGTACACAGCGGCCTGGCCAATGATGATGTGAGGTGTCACTTAGTAGCTGGAGGCCACACTGTGCAGCAGTAGGACCCTGTAACAGTACGGGAACATGGCCGCATTCATGAGGTGTACACCATTATAACGCACACCCCATAGTGTGCAGGTGGTCACCCTTGCCTGTGTGGTCATCACCCTCACAGTACTATGCACCCACATGACGTGTCACAGAGAAGGGACATGCACAGGTAGCCAGTATGGCTGGGACCTATGGCATCAACAGGGTTGTGCAATGCATCACCATTACGGGTTAGTCACCACGTGGGGTTAGTGATCATTTCCCACCATATATTAGCATACACCCTCACACCAAGCACCAGACATACATACAGACACACACACACTGTGGTGACCACACGTGTGTATACGGACAGCCGACGTGTGTGATGCACCTCACCGGCCGACATCATGCTTCCCACACTGACGTATGTACAGATTTCTACAATGGTGTACAGGGATGTGTAGCAACTGGGACATATTCCCCGTGATATGTAGCATCCCTGGTCACACATTCGGACACACATGGCAGTGCTGGGAATGATACACTTGCCATATGATGACACGTTTGATAGACATGCAGCGGTATTGATTGCATTATGTGTACCAACGCTATATCTGGCAAATGTGCTGCTATATGCACACGGGAGGTTGTAGGTGTTACAGGTGCCATGTGACATATAGTTGTTAACACCTGACCGCTGTGTATGCATTATGTCAGCACCATCACGTAACAGCGACATAGCATTTTGCACATGGCATGATAGGATAGTGTGTGACACAACTGTGAGCCACCCTCTGCACACATACATCTAGACAGGTGGTTCACCATGTTATGTACACACATCCCTCCATACATGTTGTTTGTATGTCACCCTATACAGGTGTCAAAGATGGGTCTGCATTGCGTCTGCATGTCGTAGGTAGGTGCAACTATGTTACGGACATCGGCCACTGCACATGCATGGTTGCTGCATGCACAGTACAGATGTCACATGTGTCTCCTGTTGCCATGTTTGTATGCATTGCTATTGTTGGACATGTGTGTTGACATACATAACACATGGACTGCGTTATGATATCACGGGTGTCACAGGCGACCAGTACAAGGGTATGTGTCCCGGTCAACACTGCTACCCCCTGTAGTGTGAGCATTCAACAGACATGGGCCCACCTTCCATTCGCATGTGTAGCATTGAGTAGGCCAGTGTTATGCACGAGGTACATCAAAGGCTATGTATGTATGTGTTGTGTGTGCAGTCCATGCACACATCCACATAATCACATGTATGACATACCCAGATGTGTGTTCATTGGTGTACAGCAACAGTCAGGTGTCACAACTGTGTAAGGGCCGTGATATGTTTTGAGCCGATCTGTTCATGTATACTGGTATCATTGCAATGCATAACACCTGTTGGATCCCTGTTGGTACATGTGTACTCTGCACAGCTGGTGTACACCACTGTACAGCCCAGTGGTCATGTGTCACATGGTGTTGTGGGACCGTAAGGCTGTGTAGTGCTGCACTGATGACATGGTGCTGACTTGACAGCTACAGTGTACACTGCAGTGTGTACGTGTGTGACCTGCACCTGTGACAGCTGTGATGGCAGCTGTGTGTACAGGTCACTGCATGTGTGACCGCCCTGTGTGTGAGGACAGTTATACCTTACTGTGCCCTTCTGTGTGTACACTCCATCTGCATGCAAGATGGCCCGTTGCAACAGCTAAGTGTGTGAGCATGCCCAGTACGCCATTGTGTAGATGGACACACAGTACATTCCACACTGCGCCCTTCCGTGATTAGACTCCGTGTGCATGCAAGTTGGCCCTTTGAAACTGCTAAGTGTGTGAGCATGCCCAGTACGCTGTTGTGTAGATGGACACACAGTACATTCCACACTGTGCCCTTCCGTGATTAGAGTCCGTGTGCATGCAAGATGGCCCTTTGCAACTGCTAAGTGTGTGAGCATGCCCAGTACGCCATTGTGTAGACGGACACACAGTACATTCCACACTGCGCCCTTCTGTGATTAGACTCCATGTGCATGCAAGTTGGCCCTTTGCAACTGCTAAGTGTGTGAGCATGCCCAGTATGCCATTGTGTAGCTGGACACACAGTACATTCCACACTGCACCCTTCTGTGATTAGAGTCCGTGTGCATGCAAGATGGCCCTTTGCAACTGCTAAGTGTGTGAGCATGCCCAGTATGCCATTGTGTAGATGGACACACAGTACATTCCAAACAGACGTGTGATACTAAGCATGTGGGCATGGCCATTGACATCCTGTATAGCCATGGTGGTCATCCAGGCAACAGATGTCCAATTTCAGTGCCACGATGGATGCCTACATTGAACACACTGGTTGCTCTCTTGAAGGGTGTACTGTCTGTGGTGCATCTTATATCTATTTAGTGTTGTAGTGCTCCGTAGATATTTAGTTGGCCCGATGACAGCACTGCAGTGTTTGTGTACGTCTACCTTGGGACAGTAATATGCTTTCAGACCGCTCACTCTCTAAACATTCCCTATCGGCATCTTTGCCTTTGCGGATGATGTCACCCACCTAGAAGTATGCCTCTGGGAGTGCTGTGTTCAGTAATCTCGGTAGCGCGTTCTGTAAATGTGTAATGCTGTAGTGTGTTAGAGTAGGTAGGTGTATGTTCAACTCCCGGCCCTTCCAAGTGTGTGCGCGTTTGTGTGTGTGTGTGTGTGTGTGTTTCCAGCTGCCTGGGGACACAGTAATGCTTTTAGAAGCCTCACAACACATACATTCCCCATCGGCGTCTTTGCCTTTGCGGATGATGTCACCCACCTAGAAGTATGCCTCTGGGAGCGCTGTGTTCAGTAATCCCGGTAGCGCATTCTGTAAATGCGTAATGCTGTAGTGTGTTAGAGTAGGTAGGTGTATGTTCAACTCCCGGCCCTTCCAAGTGTGTGTGTGTTTGTGTGTGTGAGTGTGTGTGTGTGTGAGTGTGTTTTCAGCCGCTTGGGGACACAGTAATGCTTTTAGATGCCTCACAACACATACATTCCCTATCGGCGTCTTTGCCTTTGCGAATGATGTCACCCACCTAGAAGTATGCCTCTGGGAGTGCTGTGTTCAGTAATCTCGGTAGCACGTTCTGTAAATGCGTAATGCTGTAGTGTGTTAGAGTAGGTAGGTGTATGTTCAACTCCCGGCCCTTCCAAGTGTGTGTGTGTGTGTGTGTGTGTGTGTGTGTGTGTGTGTGTGTGTGTGTGTGTGTGTGTGTGTTTCCAGCTGCCTGGGGACACAGTAATGCTTTTAGTTGCCTCACAACACATACATTCCCTATCGGCGTCTTTGCCTTTGCGGATGATGTCACCCACCTAGAAGTATGCCTCTGGGTGTGCTGTGTTCAGTAATCATGGTAGCGCATTCTGTAAATGCATCATGCTGTAGTGTGATAGGGTAGTTAGGTGTAAGTTCGATTCCCAGGCCTGCCAGATGTGTGTGTGTGTGTGTGTGTGCATGCTCCCGTCCACCTGGGGACTCAGTTTATGCTTTTAGATGCTTTGCAACACAGATATATCCTGCTGATGTCTTTGTCTTTGCGGATGTTGACACGCACCTAGTAGAATGCCTGTGTGTCTGCTGTGTTTAGTAATCTTGGTAGCACGTTCTGTAAATGCGTCATGCTGTAGTGTGATAGGGTAGTAATGTGTAGGTTCAATTACCAGCCCTGCCACGTGTCTGTGTGTGTGTCTCTCTCTCTCTCTCTCTCTGTATATATATATATATATATATATATATATATATATATATGTATATATAATCTATTTTCTGCCCATGACTCTGCTTTTGCATGGACAGCTGACTGTTTCATGTATCGCATATTTGCATAGCTTTCACATACCAATGGGGTATGTTGCAAATCCCAACATTGTCCATGCAACGTCCGTGTTACGTGCAGTGTTACATGCCCTTACAGGTGTTTGCTGTATATCTTGGCAGACATCTATCCTTGCTGTACTCTCACTGTACTCGTACATGCTGGAGGCTTCATGTATCATGGCCTGGTTTTGCTGTGTGTATGTCTATTTGTGCTGTGTGCATGGCTGTGGGTATGTCCCACTATCATCATTTGTAAAGGTGACAGCCCTATAGGTACTTCATGTAGACTGCTGTGTCATTTGACATGTCAGCACATACCTGCGGACAGTACTGAATGTCCTACTGCAGCGCATTTCATACCTTCTGCGTTATCTTGCAGTCGATATTGCTGTTTCCTCACACATGTATCTGTTTCTGATCATACCACTCCACCTCCTAGAGCAAATTTCTGGACAAGGCCTTATCTGTTAGTGGGACACATAGGGGCAGTATTGACATATTGCTCTTACAAACGTAGATAGTTGACACAATAATAGGTTTTGCATTAGTATGGCTTTTCTGTTGGATTTGGTGTCTTAATCACATGTTTGGCATTATTTCATGACTTCAGTTATCAGGAATGTGCCAGAATGTTACTGATGTTACGTGGAACACACCAAACATATGAGGCAGAACTCTGCACATTCTGCGTAAATCTGTACAGTTGCGGAGTATGTGTCTGATACAAGATATCAACTTTCTGACACCAATGCACACACTGTATGGCGGCATCACAGGCCACATGCCATTACATTTATATTGCAGGACACACCCACCCAGACAGTTGTATTCCTCACACAGGCCAACAGCTGCTTATCCACACTAATTGGTCTATCATGTACCATATGTGCGCCGGTATTTGCGCTTTCCGTCAGTGGCAGAGCTCACGTACGAGTATTGGGGACTGGACATTGTTATGGTGACACTGCATGACACCCTGAGGGACACATTACTTTTGTGTCTATTAACCTTCCACATTGACATTCACAGGGCATACGTTGTCATTCACATTTGTCGGAGTACATGCGTATGACTTGTACATGTTTTCTCATTTGTCCTGATGTGTTTCTTCTCACCTGTCCACCTAGTATCACTAGTTCTGTACATGTATTTTGGACAGGTTACCTTCATACCCCTAACCTGTACACATTATGGGTAAACGCCCTGACGTTTGACCTTTGCCCTTGTTACATTTGTCATAGTAATGTGCCTTTCTGGTAAATTGCTGGCAAGGCATTACGAACTGTGCGGTTAGATAATAGTGACTGACATTTCCATTACATGATTAGTAACACTCAAAACATACGTATTCCCGGCTATGCCAGTATTTTCACAACGTTCTGACTTTGTCTGGGGTATATCTAATATAGTCCCTATTTGTATTTCATGTACTATGCCTTAGTGCAGCTGTGTTATTCTGACAGTTTGCCAGTTTTGGGTACCATCTTGGTCGTACGCATGTCCATCCATGATAATCGCCTACATGACACTGATATAGGGCCCTACATATTGCCAAAATGGTTTACGCAATATCCAGTGGATGGTTTGCCCCATTATTGAGAATATAGGCGTGTGCTATACCCACATCACTCACACGGGGTGGGCCTATGAAATCTCTGCCAAACAACACCTAGGCCCATTTCTGCATACCCATGATTCCCATACCTGACAACCCTCTACAGTACCCATTACACATGTTTAATGTGTGTGGTACTGAAGTGTGGAGACACTTATATGCACTCCTCACTCTCTGGATATCAGTTCATACGTCATACATTCTATCGACACATGTGTCATCACCCTTGCACCTGCTACTGTTGCATGTACAGCTATATCGTATTTGCTGAGGTCACTTATTTTGCATCAATGTCGGTTGACACTACTTATGGATCAATTTTTGGGGTCCTGCAATGGACACCTATCAGCATGTTTAAAGTGTAGAACTTGCTGGACTGTCACTTTCTGGCCAATGGTTTGGAATGCGGCGGTTTATTCACCTTTCGTGCATGTCTGTTTGTCTACCCATATTAGCTATAATGTGGCCTATTTATGTACATATGTCATATCTATGGGACATATGTCTGTTGTGTATACATATATACATGTACAATCCTCATTTCATAACTTGCTTTGGTTTACGTCTGTGGATTATGTGTATACCTTTCCACTGTACAGATTCTCACAGAGTGTACAGCTGGTTGCCTCTTTATCTTCGGTGTGTTTTACATAAACCTGTGTCTATCTGGCAATGTAGTGGCATTTCATTTGAGACTTACGGTGGGGAATATTGGCAAGCAGTTCAGGTTACGATTGCATACCCTTCAGAGAATCCATGCTACTGACACACCCGTTATTCTATCCACTTTCTATGTTTGTTCTGGCACATACCTGGGATTTGTCCCTATTTGTACCGGTAGTTTGTATGCCTTTGTCTGGTTTCATACTTTACGGAGTTAACAGGTTTGAGCCATGAATATCTAACATGGGGGAAACAGCATTCATTCACTATGCTGTGAGCGGATCACACACGCACAGGCACACTTGCATTTCCTTATTGTGGGTTACGTGCAGGTGCACATGCATATCCTTATTGTGGGTTACATATGTTTACTAAGTCTTTGTGCTTACATGGGCTTTATTACTTATGACAGTACCAGTATATTATCTGTAATCTGGTTAACAGACGTATGCGAAACACACGTTCACCTTTACATATTTAACTGTCTGTACAGCACAGACGCATTCATTACACTTTCACATTATATGTGCTGTAGTCGTAGTTGAATCGGGACTGCATTCACATTGGCCGGATGCTGTAACCACTATACGTTTGGTGTTCTGACTCATTTATATGCATACCCATAGTACATAGCTACATTAACATATGCCTCACCGATTCACTTACGACACAGGCATCCATTCTCCTGCTGGGAAAATGCGGTACTACATGTTACACATTCCTATTCCCTACTGCTCTGGACCCAAGCTGCATATTTAATCACTGCAGGGATATTCAGAACCCCAAGGCTTATAGTCCTGACACATACAGGTCTTTAATTGTCAGGGTGTTCATGTGGTGATCTGGGTTTAGGCTTGTCTGCCTGTTGAATGGAACTGCCCTGACCGTGTTCAATTGTCAGACAAAGCACATGGACAGGGTTTGTCCATTTTAAACATTTTACCTGTGTTTACAGACACAGGTGTTTGGGCACCTGTCAGCAGCTTATAATGTTGGCAATGCATAATATGGGTGGGGGTGGTTACAATACATAATCCACGGTGAGTGGTGTTCCCATTCACATTTGACTATTTCCTGTATTCATTCTTACGAGGATTATTATTTTGCATATGACTTAACTATGAATTAACTACAGGTATGCAGTAGTACAGTCAACATATGTGACGGTTTGTTACAGTATAAATGTACGGACCTCTGTAATACTGGGGACTACCCCACATCCTTCACAACATTTCATGCTTATGTACATACTATTATTCTGTGAACTTTCGAAGTTTGTGAGAGCAGTAATTACATCTGTCCCTATTTGTCCACCCATCCTTTTAGGCTTTGTCCAGATTTTGTTGCTGTAATAGGTTGAGAGGTGGTGTCGGTATGTGATTGAGTTGAATATATACTGTCGTAATTCAGTGGGGAGTAGGGTTACCACCTGTTCCTCTTTGCGAGGGGAGGTCCCACTTTGGACAGTTGTGTCCTGCGACGAAACCTAAGACATGGCAAATGTCCTGTGATTTTAAGACAAAAATATATTTCTTATTTTCTTTACTAGTTGCATGATACAGGTATTTTGTATCTGGTACACATAACTATTACTTGGGATAGCATAATTTATTCAAATGCTTTTATCTTGGCATACAAGTGTAATTCTGTCCTTTGCACTGGCCAGGGGTATGTTTTATCCTGCAAATTCTCACATTTCTACAAGGGATGTCCCACCTTGGCCATCTGAACAGGTGGCAACCCTAGTGGGGTGACCTGCATGGTGGACAGCTGTTCCATCCTGCGTAGTATGTTTTGCATGTCTGTGTAGAAACTGAACAGTACCGTGACTACACATACATGTTTTGTCCAGATGTGTACAGTACTGGACACCGTGGCATGTAAACAATTCTGAGGTTTCAACAGGTTACTTATCCCACGTGGGATGTACACACATTTTGCCAAAACATGAACGCGCGGGCATTTGGATTTACGTAACTGTGGTGGGATGTTTACAAATGTGGGATACATATTTGCAATCCTGACACTGCCTAGGATGATACTTCCTACTACATATGGGGAATACTCGCTATGTGTAGGTGTACGGCTGCGCAAGGCTGGTAGCTGGATTTGGTGGACGTTCGGACATGGGTGTGGGTTATGTGCTATACAGGGGTTGTTGCATATTGCATTTGCATGCATGGGTTCTGCTTTTGGATATCCCGGTTCCACATATAGCATCCTATGTGTATGTGACGGTTACGTTCCTGTTCATGTGTATAGCACATTTTAATATACATATGTTAGTGTGTGTTTGGTATACAATTTGGACTGTCAGGTTTCTTTACGGTTGTTATATAGCCACAACTGCCCAGCTGTGTACTATCACTACCACTGTGGGACTGCTGGTGACCATGCCCATGGGGCTAGACGTGTGTACTGGCAGCGCGCTGACATGATGCGCTTCACTTCCACTGGGTATAACTACTGACAGTGCAGTACATTACGGACACACGATTTTAAATATCATTTGTTCCATGGACGGAAACTCATATTGTGTTGTGTGCATTTCTGTTTGGTTCTCCATTTTGTGTGGCAGAGAACTGTCTTGCATGCTTTGCATACGTTTCATTATCCACAGACACTGATAGGTGCGATTACTATTGCAGGCAGGCTATAATATTCAGCAGTTTAGGTTGCTCATCGCCAGCCGACATTGACACGCCTCCGGGCGCAGCTTAGTAACGCCCCATGCACTCGCGCATGTGTCCTATGCACGTGGATGTGGTGGCAGCGCACATTCATTAATATGCCTCTGGTGCTACTACACCATTTATACGCCGCACGGTCGGCGCAGGCCTTACACCGGCCTTGCGCCGAGCTTCATTAATCCGGGGGATAATCTTTAGTAATCACTCTGGCAAATTGCTTCAATATCTGGTACAGCTAGCCTGATTTCTTCTGCTATTACTTCCTGAATGTGCAATAGTCAGGAGTGAGTCACCAGTCCATACATATGCAATATGAACATCAAAATATATCATACTACAACTGATGAAGTGCAATATTTAAGCAATCACAATGTGAAGTCATAGTCTTTGCAATACCTACTAGTAAAATATTGTCTAATGTCTTCCTGTCCAATTGTGGTAATTTATTGTGTTTTTAATACTTTAATTATTACTAGGTTCATACCTTCATAGGTTCATTGGTGTTTGCTAGGCTAACAACCACAAGGGCCTTTTTAAGCCTAGCCATGTATCTCAAAGCTCTGACAAGTTCTGAAACCCTTTCTAAGTGTAAACACGTGCCTAGAAGATGAACCATTTAGAGGTGACCTCTGTCCATTAGAGACATAGGTGCCAAACCAGGGATGAATTTCTGGTTTCCCATCCAGTTGTCCAAGATGCATTTGAATTAGATTAGGGAGGGACTCTGCTTCACATAGATGGGGAGCCTGTTCCATTGACAGGGTAGTCTCTGGAATACATACCTATCTCTCCAGCAGGTCATATTTATATCACAGGCAAGTTTAAGTCTTTAGAATGGGTAATTTTGGTGCTGTTTGTTTTGTGGATATGCAGGAGGTCCATCAGAGTGGGGTCTGACAATGTCCTATATGCCAGGCATAGATCTCCCCTCAAAAGCCTGTAGGAGACAGAATACAGGGATAGGGCCTTGAGGCGGTCTTCATAGGACATATTACTTATGGCCTGCATTCTTTTAGTGAGGAACCTCTGTCGATGTTCCAGTTGTTGGATATGCCTGGTTAGGTATATACCAAAGGGGTATTGTCCTCAATGATAGGACTGATGAATGCCAAATACAGTGGAACAATGACTTCCTTGGACTTAGATGTCATACCTTTGTTTATACGTTGCTCAAGATAGAATGATTTCCTTACCACTGTAGACACATGATTATCAAAGGCTGGATTACTAGCTATGTGTCCCTAAGTCCTTGACTACTGGGTCAACTCAAAGGAGTGTGTTATCAATATGATAGTTACCAGAGATGGATGTCTTCCCAAAGGATACTATTAAGCATTTCTTGGCATTTAGTTTTAATCCATGGCTATGACACCAGTTGTTTGTCTGTGTCAGTCCCTCCTGAAGAAATTTGTGTCAGTGTGACATTCAATGACAGCTCCTAATTTGCAATTATCTGCAAATTTAGTCAACCAGAGACCACTGACATTGGCTTTGATATCTGAGATGTAAATACCAAAAAGGAGCAGTCTAAGGACTGATCCCTGCGGGACTGCACTTTTGACTGGCTTCTTTGTAGAGGTGGACTCCCATTTCTAACTTTCTGGGTCCTGTCTGCGAGCCAGTTGGCTTTCCGCTGGGTGACATATGGGTCTGTACCTAACCTCTTGAGTTTGTCAACAATACCCGAGTGGGGTATTGTGTCAAATGCCTTGGCCAGATCAAGGTAGACAGTGTGAACGACTTTGCCCTCATTCATTGCTTTGGTGACCTTCTCAAAGAAGTCCACCAGGCTGAGTAGGCATGATCTGCCCTTGACAAAACCAAACTGGGTTGGGTATAGTGTCTGGAGGTTTACTATATCTCTCTCTACTCTCTTGCTCATCTCCATGATAATTCTTTCCATGGCTTTACATATAAGACTAGTGAGACTTATGGGTCTATAGTTTCCAAGGTCTGTAGATGGTCCACCTTTGTGCAAGAGATTATTGTTGCCTTTCTCCACTGATGCAGCACAAAGCCTGTTTGGAGGCTACAGCTAAATAGTAATTCCAGAGGCCCTGATAGGTCATGTTTCATGCTATTTAGAAGGCATCCTGGGATATCACTGATGCAGTGTTCTTGGTCTTAGATATAGCATTAAAAACCTATTCCCTAGTGATAGTAGGGGGAGGTATATTTGATGACATTTCCTGAGGGAAAGTTGAGAGGGAGAGAGGGGTAAAGTTGGAGCTGAATTTATCAGCCAGGAGATTTTCTATATCTTCTGGCTCAGTATAGGTGGCTCCATTTACAATGAGCTCTGCACACAATTGTGTATTGCCTTTGAGGCTGTGGACATAGCTAAAGAATGCTTTGTGGTTGTCCTTGGCCTGAGAGGCCAAAATCCTCTCAGATCTGCATTTGATAGACTTTATTTGTCCTCTGAGTTGTTTGTTTAGTTTGATGAGAGTGCTTTGATCCTGCTGGGTGCTGCACCTCCTAATTTTTGCCATGATTTTGCCAATCCTGTTATACAGCTGATTGATTTTGTGTTTCCACCAGGGGGGCTTGTTTTTTGAGTTAGTTCTGTTCTTCTTCCTGGTGGGTACATCTGCCTCTATGCAGCTATTAACATGCTTGTACAGGGTTTCTGTGAACAGTTCTTCATAGGCACAAGTGTTTTCAGGGCTTATTGGGGCTTGGAATTTTGCTAGGTTCTCACTTAATAGTCGGAGGTTAACCTTAGAATAGTTCCTGAATATTCCAGATTTAGCTGGGGGTCCAGGGTTTATGTTTACTTCAAAGGAGACCATTTTGTGGTCTGACTTTACCAGAGAAGGCATTACAATAGGGGGTGTGCAGCAGTCTCCCATATTAGTGCGGACCAGATCCAGTATGGTTGCACTCCTGGTTGGTGTACTGACTATCTGGTCCAGGGAGTTTGTGTTTACAAAATCCAGGAATCTTTGTGCATGTATGTTGGGCACCATATAGGATTCCCAGTTAATAGTGGAGTAATTAAAGTCACCCATGAATAAGGTATTGGGTTGGATGGTTAGTGTTTCTAATAAGTTTAAATACATGGTATGGGCTTCCTGGGTCATAGAGAGGGACTTATAGCTTGCAAGGAAGTGGTATTGGATTTTATCTATGGTGATTTGAACTTGTATCAAATTAAGTGCATTGTCCTGTTTGGCCAGCCTTGAAGTATATTTATTTTTGATGTAAACAGAGACACCTCCACCTTTAGTCCCTGTCTGTGAAGTAGCTGGCTTAAATGTGTGGAAGGCATTATAACCTTTCACAGTTAGTGTGCTCTCTGTGGCTTTAAACCATGTCTCAGTGACTGCACAGACATCAGAATTCTCTAGAGTAAAGAGTGGAGTTTTTTGTTTAGACTGCTAGCATTGAGCAGTAATACCTTTAGATTTTCTTGGTTTTGATTTGCTATGTCTGAAGTACTTTCAATTTGGCATTGCCTAAAAAAGGCTCTATGGGGGAAGACAGTGTTTTAGCTAATATTCAAAAGCCTAGAGGGGAGAGGTGCAGACCATGCCTGACAAAGCAGCTTACTGTCACGCAAGCTATGTGTTCATTGTTATATCTTGAACAGGGATCAAAACAATGGAATTTCATTCAGCTTGCACAGCTGTGTATATCTGATCGACAGTAAACTTTACTTTCACTTTGACAAATTCTGTCCATGCCCCATGAATATCTTGTCAGTACTCACAGATTCTGTCCACAACCCATGAACACCTTGTCAGTATTTTTACAGATTCTGCCAATGGCCCATGATCACCTTGCCAATACTCAAACATTCTGTCCATGGTCCATGATCACCTTGTCAGTACTTACAGATTCTGTCCATGGCCCATGATCACCTTGCCCATACTCAAAAAATTTGTCCTCAGCTCATGAACACCTTGTCAGTACTCACAGATTCTGTCCATGGCCCATGATCACCTTGTCAGTACTCACAGATTCTGTCCATGGCCCATAATCAAGTTGTCAGTACTCACAGAATCTGTCCATGAACCATGTTCACCATGTAAGTACTCAGAAATTCTGTTGATGGCCTATGAACACCTTATCACTGCTCACAGATTCTGCCCATGGCCCATGATCACCTTGTCAGTACTCACAAATTCTGTCCATGGTTCATAGGTGTTTACTAGGCAAACAACCATAAGGGCTTTTTAAGCCTTACCATACATCCCAAATGTTTGACAAGTTCTGATACCCTTGATAAGTGTAAGCATGGGCCTGGAAGATGAACCATTTACAGGTAACCTGTTTGCATCAGAGATCGGTGCCAAACCAGGGATGAATTTTCAGTTTCACATCCAATTGTCCAAGTTGCACTTGAATTGGAGGAACTCTGCTTCACATGGATGGGGAGCCTGTTCCATAGATGGGGTAGTCTCTGGGATACACACCTATTTCTCCAGCAGGTCCTATTTATATCACAGGCAAGGTTTAAGTCTTTAGAGCGGGTAATAATGGTACTGTTTGTTTTGCGGATCTGCAGGAGGTCCATCAGAGTTGGGTCAGACAATGCCCAGTATGCTAGGCATAGATCTCCCCTCAAAAGCCTGTAGGAGACAGAATACAGGGATAGGGTCTTAAGGCGGTCTGCATGGGACATATTATTTACGCCCTGTATTCTTTTCGTGAGAAGCCTCTGTGGATATTCCAGTTGTTGGATATTCCTGCTTAGGTACATACAAAAGGGAGCATTCTTCTCAATGTTAGGTCTGATGAATGCTGAATACAGTGGAACAATGACTTCCTTGGATTTAGATGCCATACCTTTGCTTATAAGTTGTGCAACATAGAATGATTTCCTCACCACTGTAGACACATGATGATCAAAGGCTAGATTACTATCTCTATGTGTTTCCCTATGTCCCTGACTACTGGGTCAGCTCTAAGGGTTGTGTTGTCAATATGATAGTTACTTGGAATGGATGACTTCCCAAAGGATACTATTATGCATTTCTTGGCATTTAGTAGTCCATGGCTCTGACACCAGTTGTTTGTCTGTGTCAGCCCCTCCTGGAGAACATTTGTGTCAGTGTGTGATTGATTGACAGTTCCTAATTTGCAATCATCTGCAAATTTAGTCAACCAGAGACCATGGACATTGGCCTTCACTTCAGAGAAGTAAATGCCAAAAAAAGAGCAGTCCAAGGACTGATCCCTGAGGGGCTCCACTTCTGACTGTCCTCTTTGTAGAGATGGGCTCTCCAGTTCTAACTTCCTGGGTCCTGTCGGTGAGCCAGCTGGCTATTCTCCAGGTGACATACGAGTTTGTACCTAACCTCTTGAGTTTGTCAACAATGTCCGAGCAGGGTATTGTGTCAAATGCCTTGGCTAGGACAAGGTAGGCAGTGGGAAACATTATGCCCTCATCCATTGCTTTGTTGACCTTCTCAAAGAAGTCCTCCAGATTGAGTAGGTATGATCTGCCCTTGAGGATACCAAACTGGAATGAGTCCAGTGTCTGGAGGTTTACTATATCTCTCTTGATCATCTCCATGATAATTTTTCCATGACTTTACATATAAGACTAGTGAGACTTATGGGTCTGTAGTTTCCAGGGTCTGTAGATGGCCCACCTTTGTGCAGAGGATGACTGTTGTCTTTCTCCATTCATGAGGCACAAAGCCTGTTTGGAGGCTACAGTTAAATGCTAATTCTAGAGGCCCTGATAGATCATGTTTCATGCCATTTAGAAGACATCCTGGGATATTGTCTCGGCCCATTGATGCAGTGTTCTTGGTCTTAGAGAGAGCATTAAGGACCTGTTCCCTAGTGATAGTAGGGGGAATTATATGTGATGATATGATGTATATGTTTGTAGTTAGACAACTTCTAGGTTCTTTATGGCTGTATGATTATTTGGATAGATACATACTAAAGGTATATTAGTGCATTATATTCTAAATTGTCCTGATCAAGGCAGAGTACAGAGAAATGATAACTTCTTTTGACTGGGGTGAAATATGTTTATTAATTAATTTGGTTAAATGGAAGGATTCCCGACAATTGTTGCAATGCGAAGGTTAGGGAGTTGTGTATGAAGGTACTAAGCAACTGACACCTGTATGAGACTGGACTAAGATGCTGTGTATATTGCAAGTTTCTCCTAAGATTCATTTACCAAGGTGATTCTGCCACATTTATTTGCATTTAATTTAAGTCTGTTTGTAATATACCACTGATTTCTATGGTTTGGCCCTTGCTGTACTAATCTGGTAATGGATGATGAGTGAATAACAACATCCAGCTTGCAATCAACAACAAAGTTAGTTACTCACATATCTGGGTTAGTAGTTTACAAATCCCAGATGAAGATGATGCTGAAGGGGTCTCTATAGTTAAGTTCTAAGAAATGTTATTAGTCACCATTTTGTTTTCTGAGATACCTGCTACTTTAAATCTGTGCGTTTTATTTGCCAGACAGTTTGCTATCCATCTTACAACATAAGGGTGTATGTTTATGTCTTTAAGCTTAATTACAACCCCAGCATGGAGGATAATGTTGAAAGCCTTGGTCAGGTCAAGTTACAGTAGAAATGGATGGCCACTATCTACAGCTTTAGTTAGCTAGTTAGTTTCTTGATGAAGGTTACAAAATTAAAAAGATATGGTCTCCTTTCTATAAAACATATTGCTATGGATCTAGACCATTTTTTTTTATTTCAGAGCTTATGAAATAAGATACAATATGTTTCATGTTTTTGCAACTTAGGTTTGTTAGCCTGTTGAGTCAGTAGTTCACAGGTATTTAAGTGGGGCCTAACGATATCATTTTTCAAACACTTCAGAAACATACCCTCTTTTTGGAAAAGTTCAGAGATGACAGGTCTGGTGCTGTTAATTAAGCAAAGAAGTATATTATTTGGGCCCACAGATATCTATCTATATATATATATATATATATATATATATGTATCTTCGACCTTATAGAGTGTTGTTAGGGCATGTTCCATCATGGGTGCCAGAACCATAGAGTCAAGGGGAGCGTGAGTCCCCCCACTTTTACAGCAGCAAAACCTGTCGGGAAAAATTAATGAAGTGGAGTTTTCACTCTAACATGGATTTGCGTGTGGAATTTAAACTAACTAAATTAGCTGTTGTTGTTCTCTTATTGCTCTGTGTTACAGAAGTTATGCTGCCACTGTTCCATTGGTGGTGCCAGAGTCTGCCAGAGTCATGCTGGTAATGTGAGTTTTGTTGTTTTATTTGCAGAAGTGCGTGTGTGTGTGTGTGTGTGTGTGTGTGTGTGTGTGTGTGTGTGTGTGTGTGTGTGTGTGTGTGTGTGTGTGTGTGTGTAAAATGCCCCAGTTAGGTATACCTGGTGGTTAGTGTTACTCAGGCTCAAACAAGAGCCTGAATTCTCTACCCATACCACCACTTGTGATTCAGGGAGTTGAGTCCATAGCTATCCACTGTCCAGATTTTCACAGAATATTTGGCTCATACTTTTGGTCTGTTCCTCTTTAAATTTGTGTTTTTCTGGCAAATCATTGAGAACTGAATTCACTAAATAATGATAGCTCTTTAAGTTTCAGTTTTCTTATCTTTCAGGAAACACATGGTAACACAAAATACTTTATTTTAGCAACTTTCTAATATTATACAAGCAATATTTAAAATGTGTCCCTGGTTTGCCCCCCCCCCCCAAAAAAAAATAACTTTTGGCTTTTTCCAGATTTCTTGTGCTGCGAAATTAAGGGATTTATTTGAGTGTCAAGTGGATTTTACAAGGACCTGAGAGTTTCAGGGGAAGAGAAGTTTAGTACTGTTGCATTGTTAGTAGCACAACAGGTAGTACACTTGCTTTTGATGCAGAAGGCTGTGGGTACTACTTCCACAGTATGCAGATGGATCGCTGATACTGGACTGTGTTGTACTTTAAAGGGGGTGGATGCTGCAGTCCTATGAATGTCCTCCTTTGGAGGAGTTACTTAGTAACTATGAACCCATTATCAGTTTGCTATCTATTCCCCATTGCAAAATTATTAGCTTATCATTTTTTTAATGTAACATAGGCAATTTATTCCTCAAGAGCAACAGGCACTTTATTTGTAGATGAAACAATTAAATATAAAGTTGTTTTCTAGTAGCAAACTCTTCATTAATTACAGATCCCTTTAATGTGGAATTATTTAGATGACTTACTTCTGCAAAGATTTTGCGTATTTACTGATATTGGTGGATTGTAATGACAGAAGTTTCAGTGGCCTTTTATAGTCATAATATATTCTGAAATGGGTAGTTTTGTCATTATTGGTTCATACATTTTGTTTCGTTGTTCACTAGAAGACTGTTCCAAACTAAAAATTTAAAACACATTCTAACAAGTGGTGCTTTATTATACAAAGAATATAATTTAATACAATAAGATTAATACAATCAGGAAGGTGAATCAAAGAATGTATACATCTATACTTGCTCACAGGATACAGGAGAACAAAATAGGGGAAGAGACCAGTCACTAATGGTGTCCCCCAGGGTTCGGTACTGAGAGTTTTTCTGTTTGGCATATACATCTCAAAAGTAAAAGGAAATACCAAAGGGCTTTGGCCAACTAAGTCTGAGATGACTGCAAGCTAGGAGCAGTTATTGATTCCCCCAAATAACTTAACCATCATGCAAGGTTTGTCCCAAACAATAATTGGTGCCAGAATCATGAATTGAAAATAAACTCCAAGAAATACATTATTGTATCCTTTGGGAAGTCATCTACTCCAGAGAACTGCCAAATTGACAATGTCCCCCTGAGAAGTGACCCAGTTGTTTGGCATTTGGGAACTTGTGTGTACAGTGACATAATTTTTGATCAACATGTGCCCAGAGTCATAAGAAAGCCTTTCTATATTGCACAGCTTATAAACAAATTGATTGTGACTAGATCTAGAGATGTTATTGTCCCCCTTTACAAAGCCCTCATTAGGTCAATCATTTTGTATAATGCCCACTTTGGCATGTATCTGTCCAGACCCATGCAACAATTAGAATTCCCACAGAGATACCTTACTAAAATGATACAAGTCCAAAACAGTAGGTCTTGCATGGATCACCTCAAAGATTTATCACTAAACTTAGTATCCTAAAGAGTCCTTAGAGGTGACATGTCTGGCATACAAGGCATCCTCTGACCTAATACAGATGGACCTACTGAACATCTGCAAGTCAAATGGCATCAGAAATATTCAATCCAGGTATCTAAATTGAATGTTGTGGAGAGATGGATATTTATTAAATTAAAGTAAAACAAAGCTCATCCCTGTCCATATTCAAATGCAACTTGGATCTAAGAATGGGTAATAGAAAATGTACTCCACAATTACTCCTCATGCCACTAATGGATAGAGGCAGTTCCTAAATGCTGCATCCCTTACATGGGTCCTGTCAAATTATCTACAGTATGATCACATTTATTTTCACTAGGGCTAATATACAATTATCAGCAATGGGATAGGTAAGACCAATCAGGAAATAAATAAAAGTTGCAGAAAGCACTCCCAAAAGCCCTAGTAAAGATAAAAAAAGAGTGCAAATAACGAAAAAACGGATGAACTTGTTAGGAGTTAAAACACTCTTTCCTTTATTAAAACACTTTGGTCAAAACAGCATGAACGCCTTATGTTAACAACTCGCGTTTTGAATTATGAAATTGAATTTAATTGGTTTTTAATTCTTAGGAATACTATAAATACATTTAATGAGTTGAGAAGTATGTATATGATGAAGTCTGAGTATTTTGGACGAAAACATGAGTTGTTAACTTAAGGCGTTCATGCTGTTTTGACCGAAGTGTTTTAATAAAGGAAAGAGTGTTTTAACTCTTAACAAGTTCATCCGTTTTTTCACGAGTTTGCACTCTTTTTTATCTTTACCAATCAGGAAATGTTAATTCAAGCTCCAAAATGTAAATTGGAAAAGTTTAAAATGTCGTCCAAGTGAACCTATGCTGTGGTAGTAAATAGTTTTAAAAAATTGCCCTTTTTAGATCACTAAGTGCCCCTGTCATCCTCCGTCCCTCCAGTTTTCAACATCTTCCAACGTCTCTGTGTTCCACAAAAAACCTGGGAGAGGGCATGAGGAAGAGTCTAAGTACTTCATGAAACTTTATGACTATTTTTGCTCTGGGGTTGGCATTAAATTTATTTGCAAGTACAACCCACACTAAAAGCCAAACTGGAAATATACTATAATATATCACAACATTTGTTGCCAGTGCAGCCTTATATACCCACCACTGCATAACACTCCATGCAGTAAAGAGGCTCAAACATCCACATCAGCTAACTTACTAATTACCACACATAGCATTATATATATATATATATATATATATATATATATATATATATATTTATCATACAGCCTGCCCTTAAAAACATTCACCATTAGTACCAGCCTAACAGACCTCTGCCATTAGATGACAAAAATCTCCTGAACAACCATAAACATAAAAAATCCCTTAGCCATAGCCTGTAATCATACTCTGTAGCCAAGACCTGGAATACTTTACATTATTTGCAATGGTCTAATTCTAACCTTCATGTCAATAAATGCTCACAGCTTAGGTCTGATTCTAAGCTTCATGCCAGTAAATGCTAACAGGTAAGGTCTAATGCTAATCTTCATGCCAGTAAATGCTCACAAATTAGGTCTAATTCTAACCTTCATGCCTTTAAATGCTCACAGGTTAGGTCTAATTCTAAACTTCATGCCTTTAAATGCTCACAGGTTAAGTCTAATTCTAATCTTCATGCCAGTAAATGCTCACAGGTTAGGTTTAATTCTAGCCTTCATGCCTGTAAATGCTCACAAGTTAAGTCTAATTCTAACCCTCATGTCTGTAAATGATCACAGGTTAGGTCTAATTCTAACCTTCATTCTTTTAAATGCTCAAAGGTTAGGTATAATTTTAACCTTCATGCCTGTAAATGCTCACAGGTTAGGTCTAATTCTAACCTTCATGTCGGTAAATGCTCACAGGTTAGGTCTAATTCTAACCTTCATGCCTTTAAATGCTCATAGGTTAGGTCTAATTCAAACCTTCATGCTGTAAATGCTCACAGGTTAGGTCAAATCTAACATTCATGCCTGTAAATGCTCACAGGTTAGGTCTAATTCTAACCTTCATGCCTTTAAATGTTCACAGGTTAGGTCTAATTCTAAACGTCATGCCTTTAAACACTCACAAGGTAGGTCTAATTCTAACCTTTACATCTGTAAAGGATCACAGGTTAGGTCTAATTCTAACCTTCATGCCAGTTGAGGTTCACGGGTTAGGTCTATTTCTAACCTTTGTGACATTAAAAGTTCACAGGTTAGGTCTAATTTTAATCTTCATGCTTGTAAATGCTCACAGGTTAGGTCTAATTCTAACCTTCATGCCTGTAAAAGCTCAAAGGTTAGGTCTAATTCTAACCTTCATACCTGTAAATGCTTACATGTTATGTCTAATTCTAGCCATCATGCTTTTAAATGCTCACAGGTTAGGTCTAATTCTAACCTTCATGCCTTTAAATTCTCAAAGGTTAGGACCAATTCTAATCTTCATGTCGGCAAATGCTTACAGGTTAGGACTAATTCTCACCTTCATGCCTATAAATGCTTGCAGGTTAGGTCTAATTCTAACCTCCATGCCTGTAAATCCTTACAGGTTAGGTCTAATTCTAACCTTCATACCTGTAAATGCTCACAGGTTAGGTCTAATTCTAACCTTCATGCCTGTAAATACTCACAGGTTCGGTCTAATTCTAAGCTTCATGACTGTTAACGTTCACAGGTTGTGTCCAGTTTTAATCTTCATGCCTTTAAACACTCACAGGTTAGGTCTAATTCTTACCTTCATGCCTGTAAATGCTCACAGGTTAGATCTAATTCTAACCTCCATGCCTGTAAATGCTCCAACGGTAGGTCTAATTCTAACCTTCATGCCATTAAATGCTTGCAGGTTAGGTCTTATTCTAACCTTCATGCTTGTAAACATTCACATGTTAGGTCTAATTCTTACCTTCATGCTTGTAAATCCTCACAGGTTAGGTCTAATTCTAACCTTCACTCCTGTAAATGCACACAGGCTAGGTCTAATTCTAAACTTCATGCCTGTAAGTGCTCACATGTTAGTTCTAATTCTAACCTTCATGCCTGTAAATGCTCACAAGTTAGGTCTACTTCTAACCTAAATGCCTGCAAATGCTCACAGGTTAGATTAAATTCTAACCTTCATGCCTGTAAATGCTCACAGGTTAGGTCTAATTTTAACCCTTATGCCTCTAAATGCTCACATGTTAGGTCTAATTATAACTTTCATGCTTTTAAATGCTCACTGGTTTTGTCTAATTCTAACCTTCATGCCTGTAAATGCTCACATCTTATGTCTAATTCTAACCTTCATGCTTTTAAATGCTCGCAGGTTACGTGTAATTCTTACATTTATGTCTGTAAATGCTCATACATTAGGCCTAATTCTAACCTTCATGCCTGTAATTGCTCACATGTTAGGTATAATTCTAACCTTCATGCTTTTAAATGTTCACATGTTAGGTATAATTCTAACCTTCATGCTTTTAAATGCTCACTGGTTTTGTCTAATTCTAACCTTCATGCCTGTAAATGCTCACATCTTATGTCTAATTCTAACCTTCATGCTTTTAAATGCTCGCAGGTTACGTCTAATTCTTACATTCATATCTGTAAATGCTCATACATTAGGCCTAATTCTAACCTTCATGCCTGTAATTGCTCACATGTTAGGTATAATTCTAACCTTCATGCTTTTAAATGTTCACAGGTTAGGTTTAATTCTAACCTTCCTGCCTTTAAACGCTCACAGTTTAGGTCTAGTTCTAACCTTCATGCCTTTAAACATTCACAGGTTAGGTCTAATTCTAACCTTCACACATGTAAATGCTCAGAGTTTTGGTCTAATTCTATACATCATGCCTGTAAATGCTCACAGGTTAGGTCTAATTCTAACCTTCATGCTTTAAATGCTCACAGGTTAGGTCTAATTCTAACCTTCATGCCTGTAAATGCTCACATCTTAGGTCTAATTCTAACCTTCATGCCTGTTAACATTGACAGGTTAGGTCTAGTTCTAACATTCATGCTTTAAATGCTCACAAGTTAGGTTAAGTTCTATCCTTCATGCCTGTACATGCTCAGTGGTTAGGTCTAATTTTGACCCTCATGCTCATAAATGTTCACAGGTTAGGTCTAATTCTAACCTTCATGCCTATAAATGCTCACAGGTTAGGTCTAATTCTATCCTTCATTCCTTTAAACACTCACAGGTTAGGTCTAATTGTAACCTTCATGCCTGTAAATGCTCACAGATTAGGTCTTAACATTCATGTCTTCAAACACTCACAGGTTTAGTATAATTCTAACCTTTGTGCATGTAAATACTCAAATGTTAGGTCTAATTCTAAGCTTCATGTCTTTAAACCCTCTCAGGTTAGGTCTAATTCTAACTTTTCTGCTTTTAAATGCTCACAGGTTAGGTCTAATTCTAACCTTCCTGCCTGCAAATGCTCAAAGGTTAGGTCTTATTCTAATCTTCATACGCTCACAGGTTAGGTCTAATTCTAACCTTCATGCCTGTAAATGCTCACAAGTTAGGTCTTATTCTAACCTTCATGCCTGCAAATGCTCACAGGTTATGCCTAATTCTAACCTTCATGCGTGTAAATGCTCACATGTTAGGTCTAATTCTAAGCTATGTGCCTTTAAACCCTCAAAAGTTAGGTCTAATTCTAACCTTCATGCCTGTAAATGCTCACAGGTTAGGTCTAATTCTAACATTCATGCCTATAATGCTAAGAGGTTAGGTCTACTTCTTACCTTAATGCCTGTAAACATTCACATGTTTGGTCTAACTCTAACCTTCATGCTTGTAAATCCTCACAGGTTAGGGCTAATTCTAACCTTCACGCCTGTAAATGTTCACAGGTTTGGTCTAATTCTAACCTTCATGCCTGTAAGTGCTCACAGGTTAGGTCTAATTCTAATCTTCATGCTTTTAAATGCTCACAGGTTAGGACTAATTCTAACCCTCATGGCTTTAAACGCTGACAAGTTTGATCTACTTCTAACCCTTATGCCTGTAAATGCTCACAGGTTAGGTCTAATTCTAACCTTCATTCCTTTAAATGCTCACAGGTTATGTCTAATTCTAACCTTCATGCCTGTAAATGCTCACAGGTTAGGACTTAACCTTCATGCCTTCAAATGCTCACAGGTTAGGTATAATTCTAACCTTCATGCATGTAAATGCTCAAATGTTAGGTCTAATTCTAAGCTTCATGCCTTTAAACCCTCTCAGGTTAGCTCTAAGTCTAACCTTCCTGCTTTTAAATGCTCATGTGTTAGGTCTAATTCTAACCTTCCTGCCTGCAAATGCTCAAAGGTTAGGTCTTATTCTAACGTTCATGCCTTCATATGCTCACAGGTTAGGTCTAATTCTAACCTTCATGCCTGTAAATGCTCACAGGTTAGGTCTTATTCTAACCTTCATGCCTGCAAATGCTCACAGGTTAGGTCTAATTCTAACCTTTTTGCATGTAAATGCTCACATGTTAGGTCTACTTCTAAGCTAAGTGCCTTTAAACCCTCACAGGTTAGGTCAAATTCTAACCTTCATGCCTGTAAATGTTCACAGGTTAGGTCTAATTTTAACTTTCATGCCTTTAAATGCTAAGAGATTAGGTCTACTTCTTACCTTAATGCCTGTAAACATTCACATGTTTGGTCTAACTCTAACCTTCATGCTTGTAAATCCTCACAGTTTAGGTCTAATTCTAACCTTCATGCCTGTAAATGTTCACAGGTTAGGTCTAATTCTAACTTTCATGCTTTTAAATGCTCACAGGTTAGGACTAATTCTAACCCTCATGCCTTTAAACACTGACAAGTTTGGTCTAATTCTAACCCTTATGCCTGTAAATGCTCACATGTTAGGTATAATTCTTACCTTCATGATTTTAAGTGCTCACTGGTTGGGTCTAATTCTAACCTTCATGCCTGTAAATGCTCATATGTTAGGTCTAATTTTAACCTTCATGTCTGTAAATGCTCATACATTAGGTCTATTTCTAACCTTCATGATTGTAAATGCTCACTTTAGGTAAAATTCTATGCTTCATGCTTTTAAATGCTCACAGGCTAGGTCTAATTCTAATCTTCATGCCTTTATACACTCACAGGTTAGGTCTAATTCTAACCTTCATGCCTGTTAACGTTAACAGTTTCTGTCCGATTCTAACCTTCATGCATTTAAACACTCATAGGTTAGGTCTAATTCTTATCTTCATGCCTGTAAATGCTCACAGGTTAGTTCTAATTCTAACCTTCATGCCTGTAAATGCTCCCATGTTAGGTCTAATTCTAACCTTCATGCTTTTAAATGCTCACAGCTTAGGTCTAATTCTAACCTTCATGCCTGTAAATGCTCACAGTTAAGTCTAATTCTAACCTTCATGCTTTTAAATGCACACAGCTTAGGACTAATCCTAACCCTCATGCCTTAAAATGCTCACAAGTTAGGTGTAATTTTAACCCTTATGCCTCTAAATGCTCACATGTTAGGTCTAATTATAACCTTCATGCTTTTACATGTTCACAGGTTAGGTCTAATTCTAACCTTCATGCCTTTAAACGCTCACAGTTTAGGTCTAGTTCTAACCTTCATGCCTTTAAACATTCACAGGTTAGGTCTAATTCTAACCTTCACACATGTAAATGCTCAGAGTTTTGGTCTAATTCTATCCATAATGCCTGTAAATGCTCACAGGTTATGTCTAATTCTAACCTTCATGCTTTAAATGCTCACAGGTTAGGTCTAATTCTAACCTTCATGCCTGTAAATTCTCACATCTTAGGTCTAACTCTAACCTTCATGCCTGTTAACATTGACAGGTTAGGTCTAGTTCTAACATTCATGCTTTAAATGCTCACAAGTTAGGTCAAGTTTTATCCTTCATGCCTGTACATGCTCAGTGGTTAGGTTTAATTTTGACCCTCATGCTCGTAAATGCTCACAGGTTAGGTATAATTCTAACCTTCATGCCTGTAAATGCTGACAGGTTACGTCTAATTCTATCCTTCATTCCTTTAAACGCTCACAGGTTAGGTCTATGTCTAACCTTCATGCCTGTAAATGCTCACAGATTCGGTATAATTCTAACCTTTGTGCATGTAGATACTCAAATGTTAGGTCTAATTCTAAGCTTCATGCCTTTAAACCCTCTCAGGTTAGGTCTAATTCTAACTTTTCTGCTTTTAAATGCTCACAGGTTAGGTCTAATTCTAACCTTCCTGCCTGCAAATGCTCAAAGGTTAGGTCTTATTCTAATCTTCATGCCTTCATACGCTCACAGGTTAGGTCTAATTCTAGCATTCATGCCTGTAAATTCTCACATGTTAGGTCTAATTCTAAGCTATGTGCCTTTAAACCCTCACAAGTTATGTCTAATTCTAACCTTCATGCCTGTAAATGCTCACAGGTTAGGTCTAATTCTAACTTTCATGCCTTTAAATGCTAAGAGGTTAGGTCTACTTCTTACCTTAATGCCTGTAAACATTCACATTTTTGGTCTAACTCTAACCTTCATGCTTGTAAATCCTCACAGGTTAGGTCTAATTCTAACCTTCACACCTGTAAATGTTCACAGGTTTGGTCTAATTCTAACCTTCATGCCTGTAAGTGCTCACAGGTTAGGTCTAATTCTAATCTTCATGCTTTTAAATGCTCACAGGTTAGGATTAATTCTCATGCCTTTAAACACTGGCGAGTTTGGCCTAATTCTAACCCTTATGCCTGTAAATGCTCACAGGTTAGGTCTAATTCTAACCTTCATTCCTTTAAATGCTCACAGGTTATGTCTAATTCTAACCTTCATGCCTGTAAATGCTCACAGGTTAGGACTTAACCTTCATGCCTTCAAATGCTCACAGGTTAGGTATAATTCTAACCTTCCTGCATGTAAATGCTCAAATGTTAGGTCTAATTCTAAGCTTCATGCCTTTAAACCCTCTCAGGTTAGCTCTAATTCTAACCTTCCTGCTTTTAAATGCTCACGTTAGGTCTAATTCTAACCTTCCTGCCTGCAAATGCTCAAAGGTTAGGTCTTATTCTAACGTTCATGCCTTTATGTGCTCACAGGTTAGGTCTAATTCTAACCTTCATGCCTGTAAATGCTCACAGGTTAGGTCTTATTCTAACCTTCATGCATGCAAATGCTCACTTGTTAGGTCTAATTCTAACCTTTTTGCATGTAAATGCTCACATGTTAGGTCTAATTCTAAGCTAAGTGCCTTTAAACCCTCACAGGTTAGGTCGAATTCTAACCTTCATGCCTGTAAATGCTCACAGGTTAGGTCTAATTTTAATTTTCATGCCTTTAAATGCTAAGAGGTTAGGTCTACTTCTTACCTTAATGCCTGTAAACATTCACATGTTTGGTCTAATTCTAACCTTCATGCTTGTAAATCCTCACAGGTTAGGTCTAATTTTAACCTTCATGCCTGTAAATGTTCACAGGTTAGGTCTAATTCTAACCTTCATGCCTGTAAGTGCCCATAGGTTAGGTCTAATTCTAACCTTCCTGCTTTTAAATGCTCACAGGTTAGGACTAATTCTAACCCTCATGCATTTAAACGCTGACAAGTTTGGTCTAATTATAACCCTTATGCCTGTAAATGCTCACATGTTAGGTCTAATTCTTACCTTCATGCTTTTAAGTGCTCACTGGTTGGGTCTAATTCTAACCTTCATGCCTGTAAATGCTCACATGTTAGGTCCTATTCTAACCTTCATGCTTTTAAATGCTCACAGGTTACATCTAATTTTAACCTTCATGTCTGTAAATGCTCATACATTAAGTCTGTTTCTAACCTTCATGACTGTAAATGCTCACTTTAGGTAAAATTCTACCCTTCATGCTTTTAAATGCTCACAGGTTAGGTCTAATTCTAATCTTCATGCCTTTATACGCTCACAGGTTAGGTCTAGTTCTTACCTTCATGCCTGTAAACACTCACAGGTTAGGTCTAATTCTAACCTTCACGCATATAAATGCTCAGAGGTTAGGTCTCATTCTATCCATCATGCCTGTAAATGCTCACAGGTTAGGTCTAATTCTAACCTTCATGCTTTTAAATGCTCACAGGTTAGGTCTAATTCTAACCTTCATGCCTGTAAATGCTCACATTTTTAAGTCTAATTCTAACCTTCATGCCTGTTAACATTGACAGGTTAGGTCTAATTCTAAATTTCATGCCTTTACACATTCACAGGTAAGGTGAAATTCTAACTTTTCTGCCTGTCAATGCTCAGTGGTTAGGTCTAATTTTGACCTTAATGCCTGTAAATGCTCACAGGTTAGATCTAATTCTAACCTTCATTCCTTTAAATGCTCACAGGTTAGGTCTAATTCTAATCTTCGTGCCTGTAAATGCTCACAGGTTAGGACTTATTCTAACATTCATGCCTTCAAATGCTCATAGGTTAGGTCTAATTCTAACCTTTATACCTGTAAATGCTCACAGGTTAGGTCTAATTCTAACATTCATGGCTGTAAATGCTTACTAAAAGAAGTCTTGGCTCTGCTCTTATTCCACTCCTGTCTGAACTACTAGTCTCCTTAATCATCTTATCACTTCTCATACCTACTTTTTACAAACTCTACCCATTCAGCAGCTAAAATTCTTCATGGCTTCTTCATGCTGCTCAACTACTTGTACTAAATCTTCTTTCTAAAATGTTTTGCTGCTTTTATTAATCTTTCAATGCAAAGTCCTAACCGTATTTCTATAATATCATCTTGCTATTAGTTACATATACACTGTACTTGCTTTGCCAAGTATACCTCACTTGTATCATTCATGTAAATGTCTTTGTTGTAATTTTGTATATCTGGTAACTTTGATTTTGTATTTTGATGTAACCGGTGCTTTTCTCCATGGACCTTCATTGAAAATGGGTATTTTGGCCCAGTCAGATTTTCCCAGTAAACAAATGTCAATAAATGAGTAAATAAACTAGCTAAATACATTGGCAATATTATTAGAGTTGGAAAGGGTGTTATTTATGAAGTAATTCAGAACATAGCCATTTGTTATTTCTTAATTGTCTAAAGTGATTAAAGAAAGAGTTGTGCTCATCCTTGGCTTTGGGTACTAATTTTAATTGGTGTTCCATTGTATCTTCCTTATGTTAGCCTTCACATTTTTTCTGATCTTTTTGACAGTCTTTTTTAATGTGCATATATATTGGTTCATTTTAGGCCTTATTTATTTTTTTCAGTTACTGTAGAATTTATTAATGGTGGCATTCCACCAAGGTGGCTAATTTTTCCATCCCAAAAATATTTGTATCTGAGCGTGACCACTTGGTTTATGCTGTTTGTTAGATAGGAGTAAAATTCATTGGCCTAAATGACAGCTGAGGCTAATGTGAGGGCAAGAAATCTTGAAGTTAAGTTTTGAGAGTTCTTCATATACTTTGAACAGGTTTGTCTTTTTTAAAGTTTTTTAATCTAGAGGTGCTCATTGTGATGAGTTTGGATACCTTAAAGGACAAGACTACTGATTTGTGATCAGACTGAGTAGAGATGAGAATATTGTATGAATAGGTCAAGAATATTTTAAACTGTAGCATGGGGATTAACTATTTTTACAGGAAAATTAACATTTCCTATGTCTAGCAATCTTTGGGCATATCTGTAGGTTTTTTATTTAATTGATGACAGCAGAAGTGACCTATCAGAAATGTTCTTGTTACTAACCCACTCCTATAGTGCAAAGAGACAAAGCCTTGATTCCAGTTCAGATGACTCATGTTTGACTAGTGGCATGGGTACTGGAGTGAACAAGGAGAGTGTGGCCATTGTCAGTGCAGGCACACTACTTGGGTGACACCTGAAGTCTTGCACAGAGGCTGGAGTTGCCTAGCTCTTTCCCATAAGAGGAATGAAAGAGTCAGCTAGGGAAAGGAAGAGGAACCATTTGGCAAGATTTGGTGGGAAGGGTAAAAAAAAGAGATATTTTTACTTTTTACTTCTATATTGGGCACCTCAGCTCATTCACATCTAAATGAACCAACCAGGGTATAATAATATTTGTCCAGCATGAAGAACATTAAGGCCCTAATGATGCCACAGATTCTGGCACTGAGAAGGTAGCTAATTGTCATCCTGTCTTTTTACAGTTTAGCAAGTGTGCAATCAGTGTGTCTTTTGCTGAAGTCATCAAGTAGTAGAACATTTCTTCTTGGACTCGGACTTAGTGACAGTAGAAGCTTTACAGTGGTAGCCAATTGGCTTCCTGAGCTATGAGTGTGATGTATTTGCTGTGAGTTGTGAGTAGGTTATGTGAGTGTGATGTATTTGGTTTGAGTTGTGAGTTATGTGACTATGACGTACATGGTGTGAGTTGTGAGTTATATGAGTGTGATGTACATGGTGTGAGTTGTGAGTTATGTGAGTGTGATGTACATAACATGAGTTGTGAGTTATGTGAGTGTGATGTATATTTATTTATTTTACATTTGTTTACCGGGATAGTCCGACTGGATACATGTCCATTTTCAGCGGAGGTCCGGGGAGAAAAGCTCCAAATAAGCAAAAACATACATTGATTATACAAGAAGTTGAAAAACACAACTCCACATAGACAAAACATAAATTGTTTACACACAAAATTAAGCAAAACCAATAGAATATATGAAAACAGAGTGGTTATTTACATTATATACATTGGATATATAGTGTTCCCTAATAGGGAGTTCACAATTCTTATGGACAGACGCTAGGTGGCGTAGTTACATGTAATGATAATTACTGGTTATGCTATCAATTTATAGCTTAGTCAGGGTTGGTGCATGGGCATAGCCAGTTCACTTTTTGAGGTTTTTTTTGAAGATACTTTTGGAGGATTGTAAAGTCATATAGTTTGGCAATGAGTTCCAGGTTTGGCGAACAGGGATTCACCAGCTGAGTTATTAGCTTTGTGGGTTTGGACCAGTAATTTATCAGCTGACCGTAGGGATCTTAGGTTGTTATGTGGCTTAATAATATTTATTAGTGAGGGGTATCCTCTGGGTGGTACAGAACTTTGTGTGCTATTAAGAGTTTATTGAATTGTATTAAGCTGGGCAGTTCTAGCCACTCTAGTTGTTTCAGGTTTTGGCAGTGTTGGGTTCTATAGGTGGAGCCAGTGGTGAATCTGGCAATGTGGTTGTAGCTATGGGATAGCTTACTTAGTTCGGTTGTGTTGAGCTTTGGGAATACAGGCGAGGCATATAAAAGAGTAGACAGTAGGTGTGATCGGGCGATTGCAGTCCTAGCCAGTGGGGTTAAAAGTGTCTTGTTTTTATACAGTGATCCTAGCTTCTTGTTGAGGGTCTGTATGGTTTTGTTGACCTGTAGGTCAAATTTGAGATTGTTGTCTATGATAACCCCTAGAAGTTTAGTGTGTTGATCTGAGGAGATAGTGATGCCATTGTTAGATGTGACAGAGAATGACAATGTGGCAGATCTACTAGTGGGCGTGAAGAGTAGAAGTTTATAGCTTCATAGTTTCATAGTTTGGTACTAGGTTATCTGCCCTGGGGCATTTATAAGCCTAGCCATGTAATGGTACAAAAGTGTACAGAATAGATTTAGAATACTGTGCCTCTGTCTAGTAGTGACACAGTGAAGACCCCCTTACATAATAGAATTAGTTTACTGTGCCTCTGTCTAGTAGTGACACAGAGATGACCCCTGGGGTAAACCTACGATCTCCCATCCACTCGTCAAGATTTCTCTTGAAGAGAGTTAGTGAGGGGCTCTGCCTAACATGAACTGGGATTCTGTTCCAGAGTATGTGAAGCCTCTGAGTTATGAATCTGTCCCTCCATCATGTCCTATTCATATTTGTGCTGAGGTTTAAATCTTTAGCTCTCGTGGTTCTGATGGAGTTGGATTTTTTGAGGTGCAGCATGTCCATCAGTTCCTGATTGGACATGGCCTTGTACGTCAGGCACAGATCACCTCTGAGCAGGCGGTATGCTACTGAATAGAGCTGGAGTTTCTTTAGTCTGGCAGCATATGACATATGTTGGAGACCATTGATCCTCTTGGTGAGGTACTTTTGGGGTCTCTCTAGCTGTTGCAAGTGTCGGGTGAGGTACATATGAAATGGGGCATTGTACTCAATCATGGGCCTGATAAGGGAGGAGTATAGGGGTATAATGACCTCCTTTGATCTGGATGTGAATCCCTTCATGATAAGGTGGGCAAGGTAGAAAGTCTTTCTAACCACTTTGGCAACGTGGGTGTCAAATGAGAGGTCACTATCGACTTGGGTCCCCAGGTCTCTGATTACTTTTTCCATACTCAGTGGGTTACTGTCTATGTGATAATTTGTGGGTACTTTGTTTTTCCCAAAGGGGATGACTATACATTTTTTGGCATTTAGTTTAAGGCCATGACTCCGGCACCAGTTGTCCGTTTCAGTGAGTCCTTTCTGTAGGATGTATGTGTCAGCTGGTGTATCGACTATGGCGCCTAGTTTGCAGTCATCTGCGAACTTTGTCAGCCACAACCCTCCCATGTTTGCTTTCATATCTGAGAAATAAATGCCGAACAAGAGGGGTCCCGGACAGAGCCCTGTGGGACACTACTTGTGACTGGCTTTGAGTCTGACATGGCTCCAGCGATTTTGACTTTATGGGTTCTATCCTTTAGCCAGTTTGCCACCCATCTTGTGGCATATGGATTTACATTTAAGCTGTTGAGCTTGTCTATGATGCCAGAGTGGGGTATTGTGTCGAAAGCTTTAGCCAAGTCCAGGTAGGCTGTATGGACTGCTTTGCCCTCGTCAATGGCTCTAGTGACTGTTTCGAAAAAGTCAACCAGGTTCAAAAGGCAGGATCTGCCCTTTACAAAGCTGAACTGGGTGGGATCAAGTGTCTGTAAGTCCCCAATGTCTCTGTTTATGAGTTCCATAATGATTCTTTCCATAGCTTTGCAGACCAGGCTGGTTAAGCTTATGGGCGGTAGTTACCAGGGTCTGTAGAGGTGCCTCCTTTGTGGAGTGGGACTACTGTTGCTGTACGCCAGTGTTCAGGTACATATCCTGTAGTAAGGCTAAGGTTAAATAGCATTTTTATGTGCGGGTTTAGCTCCTCTTGGAGTTCACGTAGCACGCAACCCGGGATACCATCAGGTCCCATTGATGCTGTGTTTTTAGCTTTGCTGAGGGCAGTTCTCACCTGGACATCTGAGATGACAGGGAGGTTACATTCAGCTGGGATAAGTATTTCTTCTTTTGGGGGTGAGGGAGGGGAGAAATTTGCACTGAACCTGTCTGCCAGAATGTTGGCAACATCTATGGGTTCAGTGTATTTTTTGTCATTGTGAACTAACTCTGAACATATCTGAGGGTTTCCGCCCAGGTTTCTAACATAGCTGAAGAAGGCCTTGTGGTTATCTTTAGTGTCCATAGCGATTTTTCTCTCAAAGTTGGCCTTGGATGTTTTTATGAGAGAACGTAGCTTTCTACTAGTGCTGATCAGAGATGCCTTCTCTTTATGGGATCTTGCTCTGTCGTGCAGTAGCTTCCTTCTTTTGTTATACAATTTGTTTTTGGCTGGGGTCCACCAGACAGGATGCCTGCCCTTGGTGGAGAGGGTCTTGGTTTTATTTGGGATTGCATGATCCATGCATTCTTGGAGATGTCCGTAGAAAGCATTTGTGAAGGATTCTACATTGTGGGATGTGGTTTCCACTGGCCCAGTGGGCTTAAAGGATACCATCTCAGTTTTAAGAAGTGAATAGTCGGCTTTTGAGAAGTTTTTCACTGTAGTCTTTTGTGTTGGGGGTGGAGGTGGGATATGTATATTCAGGGTGATTAGTTTGTGGTCAGATCTCACTAGGAAGGGGTATACTTCTGGTGTGGAGCACTTTGTCCCCATGTTTGTGATGATCACGTCTAGTATATTATCTCTTCTTGTGGGAGAGGTGACTAGCTGTTCCATTGCATTTGAATTTATGAATTTCAGGAACCTTTGGGCTAGGGTGTTTGGGCTAGAATAATGCACCCAGTCTATGTTAGGGTAGTTAAAGTCTCCCAATATGATGGTGTTTGGTGAGACATTCATATCCTCCAATGTCTTCAGGAAGGCTGAGTGGGGTTCCTGAGATTGGGAGGGTGGTCTGTAACATGCTACCAGTTGCATAGCAGTTTTGCCTATGGTTAGTTGCACCTGGATGGTCTCTGATGCTTCATGTGTTGCCACTAACCTGGAGGTGTGGGTGTCCTTGATGAATATGGACACTCCCCCTCCCTTTTTGGTTTGGCCTGAGTTTTGGGGCCGAAAAGCATGATACGAGGTATAGCCTGGTAGCGCTGGGGTGCTCTCAGGAGCCTTGAACCAGGTTTCAGTTACTGCACAGACATCGATGTTCTCCATACTGAGGAGTGCTTCGAGAGCCTGCATCTTGAGATTTAGACTTCTGACGTTGAGCAGCATTACCCTTAATTTTTTTCCATTTTTGTTTTCTAAGGAGGTGGGTTTGTCTTTTGAGCCTTGCCTAAAAAAGGCACTATGGGGGAGGCAAGAGTCTTAGTCAATATCCGGAAGCCCAGTGGTGACAGATGCAAGCCGTCCCTTGCGAAGCAGCGTGGCTTGCTCAGCATGTCATCCCAAGCAGACAGAGATTGTATCCCCCTAGAATTACACCAGTATTTGAGCCAATTATTAAAGCTGATCATCTTGTCTTTGTATTGTGGCATCATTCTTGGTGAGGGCAAGATGCTGCTCAGGGCAGGGTCATACCAGCCTGGGCTACATAATCAGAGAGCTCCTCTATGTCTCTTTTCATGCAGTCCAGGGAGGTATGTCTCAGGTCATTCACGCCGGCATGGACAATGACGGAGTCATATTTGTACTTGCTTTGGAGTGACCTGAGTGCGTGTGTTATGTGTCGGATCCTAGCTCCCGATAAGCAGCTCACCATTTAGTTTTATTGGGGTTCAGTAGTAGGTGTTGGTTGGTGAGCCAGTTCTCAATGGTTTTAAATGTATTTTGGGTTAAGATTTACAGTTCGGATGGGGAGGTGGCTGAGCAGATCAAAGTGGAATCATCTGCATATTGAATACAGGTAGCTTTAGGGATAGCAGTGTGAAGGTTGTTGATAAAAATAGAGAAGAGTGGCGGTCCAAGTATGGAGCCTTGAGGGACACCAAGTGTGAGAGGTAGCTGATTGGAGAGTTTACCCTGCCATAGTACTGCTTCTTGTCTACTAGTCAGGTAGGACTGGAACCACGGGATAGCATGTTTATTGAGGGAAATAGATTTTAAAGACAGTATGAGAAGTTCATGGTTGACCATGTCAAAGGCTTTTGACAGGTTAAGGAAGAGGGCAGAGGTTAGCCTGTTGTCATTTCTGTTTTGGTTTATTACAGTAGTAAAAGAGAGGAGGGCTGAGGTGGTATTGTGGTATAGCCTGAAACCATGCTGGGAGTTGGATAGTAATTTATTCTGTATAAGGTATTGCATTAGTTGTTTGTGTAAACATTTCTCCATTATTTTGGCTAGTGGGAAAAGAATAGCATTGGGTCTATAGTTGGATATGTCTGTAGAGCTACCACCTTTATGGAGTGGGATGACGTGGGATATTTTCCAGAGGGAGGGGATAGTGTTTTCAGATAAGGTTCTGTTAATTAGGATGGATATGGGATATGTAATGGCATCTGCAGCTATAAGTTTGTGGATGTTAGCTGATTTGCTAGGGATTGGATTGTTATAGTGAAAAATTGTTATAGGTGCTGGCTATGGCCTATGGGGAACTATGGGTGAGGTTAGCTGGGGTTGGGGTTGGGGTAGTGGAATGACCTGGATGAAGTAGTTGATTTAAGCCTCTCCAGAACTTTTGGGGGTTGTTTTTGTGTTTTTGTAAGAGATTGTGGTAGAAGTTTTTTTATCCAGTAAAATAGATTTTTTTGTGTCATTCCTGAGTTGACGATATTTTAGATGGTCAAGTGAGGCTTTGGTTGTTCTCCAGCTGGCTCAGGCTCTGTTTCTAGTTTTGATTTTAGATTTGGTATCTTTGTGAGCCATGGTGCTGTATTTGATCTTGATTATATTGTACGTGCTGGAGCATGGGAATCAAGGATACTTAGGAATTTAGTGTTAAAGTAAGCTATAGCCTCTTCTAATGGTAAATTTTTAAATTTTGACCAGTCAACTGCTTGTAGTTCATTTAGGAATATTGCAGTGAAAAGTTTTTTTTCTGTTTCTAACTGTTTTATATTTGGTCTAATGAGGATTTCCTACTTTATGTTTTACGATATAGGTTAAAAAATGGTCGCTAAGGTCGTCAGGGAGAGTGACAGCTGTATACATTTGGGGTTGGTTATTTACTAGGATCCAGTCTAGGATACTTTCCCTGTTGATTTATTTATCCTAGTGGGAGAGATTATGGTCTGTTTAAACCCAGATACGTTTATAGGAGTGAGGGGAGGGGGTTTGGAAGAGCAGGGGTGCTAGTCAATGTTAAAGTCCCCTAGAACTATGGTTTCTTGGGGATAGGTATAGGACAGCCAGTACAATATATCTTCTGGGATATTTATGTTGTAGCCTGGCAGAATGTATCCACAGACAATGTATAAACATTTGTGCTGGTTAATCTGTAATTTGTTTATGAGGAGTTCTGCATTATTGAATTGGGGGGGGGGGGGTTGAATGGTGTCTCTATTAACAGTTAGAGTATTTTTGTAAAGGACTGCTATCCCTCCTCCTTTCATTGTGGCGCGGTCTAGCCAGTGGATATTATATCCTGGGGGTAGTATTTCATTGCCTGTAGTACTGGGTTTTAGCCAGGTTTCCATAAGACACATTACCTCCCCACCAAAAGGGCAAATATCTATCCCAACAGAGTGCTGCCCCCCTGACATCTCAGATGCTCAGGTAAGAGCCGCCCTCTCCAAAGCAAAAAACACAGCATCAATGGGACCAGATGGTGTCCCGAGCTGCGTCCTACATGAACTCCAAGAAGAGCTAAACCCAAACATAAAACTACTGTTCAATCTTAGCCTTACTACAGGATATACAACTAAAGAGTGGCGTACAGCAACAGTGGTCCCTCTCCACAAAGGTGGTGCCTCAACGAAATCCTGGAAACTATCGCCCCATAAGCCTGACTAGCTTGGTCTGCAAAGCTATGGAAAGGATCATCATGGGCCTCATAAATAAAGATATTGGGGACCTACAGACACTGGATCCTACCCAGTTTGGCTTTGTTAAGGGCAGATCCTGCCTCTTAAACCTGGTCGATTTCTTTGAAACAGTCACCAAGGCCATTGACGAGGGGAAGGTGGTCCACACAGCCTACCTGGACCTCGCAAAAGCCTTCGATACAATACCCCACTCAGGCATTATAGATAATCTCACCAGCTTAAATATAAACCCCTATGTCACTAGATGGGTTGCAAACTGGCTCAAGGACAAATCCCACATGGTTAGAATTGCTGGAGCCATGTCAGACTCCAAACCAGTTACAAGTGGCGTCCCACAAGGCTCAGTCCTGGGACCTCTCTTGTTCGGTATATATTTCTAGGCGGTACAGGCCAACACGGAAGGACTGTGGCTGACCAAGTTCGCAGATGACTGCAAACTGGGCGCCATAATCAACTCTCCAGCCGACACAAGCATCCTCCAAAAGGGCCTCATAGAAACAGACAACTGGTGCCAGAGCCATGGCCTCAAGCTAAACGCCAAAAAGTGTATAGTCATCCCCTTTGGCAAAAACAAAGTGCCCACAAATTACCACATAGGTGGTATTAAGTACAAAAGACGTCATTAGGGACCTGGGGACCCAAGTTGATAGCAATCTCTCATTTGACAACCACGTGGCCAAAGTGGTTAGAAAAAATTTTATATAGCCCACCTAATCATGAAGGGATTCACATCTAGATCAGAGGAGGTCATCGTGCCTCTTTACTCATCCCTCATCAGGCCCATAATTGAGTACAATGCCCCTTTTGGGATGTACCTTACCAGACACCTGCAGCAACTGGAAAGGCCCCAAAAGTACCTCACCAAGAGGATCAAAGGGCTCAAACAGATGTCATATGCTGCCCGGTTAAAGAAACTCCAGCTCTACTCAGTGGCATACCGCCTGCTCAGAGGCGATCTGTGCCTGACATATAAAGCCATGTCCAACCTGGAATTAATGGACATGCTGCACCTTAGAAAATCCAAATCCCATCGAGCTACGCGCTCGAGAGACTTGAACCTCAGCACTGAAATAAATAGGACATGCTGGAGGGACAGATTCATAACCCAGAGGCTCCCTTCACTCTGGAATAAAATCCCAGTCCAGGTTAGGCAGAGTCCCACATTGACTCTCTTCAAGAGGAATCTTGATGAGTGGATGGGAGATCGTAGGTTTACCCCGGCTATCACTTCTGTGTCACTGGTAGACAGAGGCACAGTATACTAACCTCAAAAAAAGGCATAGCAAAATTAATTTAAAATGGGTGGCGAAAGCCAAACATACTCTGGCTAGGCTTATAAATGCCCTAGGGCAGATAGCCTAGTATGAACCTATGAACCTATGTCTGGGGAGTGGGTTGCTAGGAGGCCGTGTAGGTTGGGAATCTTATTGTTAATGCTTCTCATATTTAGGTAAAATGCTAGGATGGAACTAGTGGGAGTGAAGAGGGGTAGTCTGACTATGGGGGTTGTGGTGGGGGGGTCAAGGTTATTGGGTGTGGGTGGGCCAGGGTTGGGATGAATGTTGTTGTGTGTTGTTAGGTCATACTGATAGGATATTCTAAGCTGTAGGAGTTTGTTTATAAGTTTTATATAGTCTTTATCTTTAGTATTGTATTTAGTGGCTTTACAGGGGTGATATTTTATTGAGGGTGCTATGTTAGGTCTGTTGGGGATGCCAAAGTGTTTGGTGTTATGTGAAAAGTCGTGTGTGTGTCTGTTTGACCGTTTGGGTAGTGAATACCATGATCAAGTGTTTGTTCGTAGGCAGTAAGAAGATAAAACAGAAACAGTAAAGGCATTAGGGTGATTAGTATTTTTTCACTTGGTTGCATTTTGTTAGGGGGACAGCCCAATTTTGATGGATGACTATGCTAACAGGATGTGGAATAATGGAAGAGAAGGAAATGGGTGCAGGGGTAGGGCAGTTCAATGAGTGGTGTTCAACAAGATGGGAGTGGCTAGGTTTGGTTTAAATGTAGTGCTAGTGGGGGCGGGTGAGAATTGGGGCAGGGAGCAGGGCTAATACGAACTCCAGTTCCACTATATGGTGTGAGTTGTGAGGTATGTGAGTGTAATGTATTTGGTGTGAGTTGTGAGTAATGTCAGTGTGATGTATATGGTGTGAGTGAGTTATGTGAGTGTGATGTATTTGGTGTGAGTATGTGAGTATGACATACAGGGTGTGAGTTGTGATTATGTGAGTGTAACGTACATGGTGTGAGCTGTGAGTTACTTGAGTGTGACATACATGGTGTGAGTTGTGAGTTATGCAAGTGTGATGTACATGACTTGAGTTGTGAGTTATATGAGTGTGATGTATATGGTGTGAGTGAGTTATGTGAGTGTGATGTATTTGATGTGAGTTGTGAGTTATGAGTGTGATGTATTTGATGTGAGTTGTGAGTGTGATTTATTTGGTGTGAGTTATATGTGTGTGATGGATATGGTGTGAGTTGTGAGTTATGTGAGCGTGATGTATTTGGTGTAAGTTGTGAGCTATGTGAGTGTGATGTATATGGTGTGAATTGTGTTAGTGCCAAAGTTCTTTACTCCTGATTCTTGGAGGTTTTGGGAAGTGATTTATTTACCACTTCAGCATTTGTTGGTTTACTGTGATCTTTGGGCAGGATGGGTAAGTTTATGTCATGCTTCCTGACCATCTGTGTAAGTGAGAGAGTAACCTCCCTGTTATATACATAATTGAACCTCTGACAAATTATGTCATGCTGGTCTATGCACTCAAGAACAGCAGGCTCATTTGCCACCAATATTATGACTGCAGCTGGCTCAAATACTACACACCACCTATTTCAATGGCTCAGTTGACACCATTAGAATGAAATACAAAACCGAACCAACACCACAAACTGTTGCAAAAACAAAAATGAAGGTCGAAAGCACCTCAGACACCAGGAAATCTTCAGCTCTTCAGCTCTTTAATGAAAAAAACACTGTACCACACTGCAATGTTAAGCGCTTTTCATCTGGTACAATAACCAGACTTCTTCAGACCAGAGAAGAAGTCTGATTATTGTACCAGATGAAAAGCGCTTAACCTTACAGTGTGGTACTGTGGTTTGTTCATTAAAGAGCTGAATAGCTGAAGATTTCCTGGTGTCTGAGGTGCTTTTGTCCTGCATTTTTGTTTTTTCAACCATTAGAAGGAAGAGAGGTTGGCATGGATACCACAAAACACACACTTCAAGGACTCAACATCACCAGGTGAGTGCCCCAAAATACATGCATCACTGAGCCAGTAGTCTTGGATGCCACATAATGATTGCTTCTAGGATTTAATCAGACTCATTTACTACATGCTTGCATACAACCCAATATAGTTCTTGCAAATAACTAAGTACAATAAGTGAAGTTATCAAAAGCTGTTGATGAATTGGTCTGAGGTGATAGGAGCTACTATAACATCAGCAATTTGCTTACTTGACTTGTGGACAGCAGAACATTTTAGAATGAAACTACAGCAGCAGCAGCATGCAAGGCAGTGCAAGGGAGCTGGGAATAAATCAAAGGTCCTACAAGCTATCTACAGCAGCAACTCACAGCTCACAATGCAACTTAGAGCCAGGCTGTGCTATGATTGGCAGATTTTAGCCATCCAATAAACTGGGCAAGTGACTGAGATGAATCTATGGAACATCACATAATATAAATATGCCAAAATAAAGCAACTGTTTCTGTATAGCCCAATGTCCCCTGCTACTGAGCATAGTCCCCTGAGCTGAGCAGAGTCAAATCCAGTTAAAAAAGTACACAGATGCAAGTTGTTTAAATAAAAACTCACATTTATCTGATGATTTTGGGACTGGTAACAAGGTAAAATCTATTTAGAAATTGTCACTCCAATAGCTCCTGCCACCCACAGCTTGAATTATGTGGCCTTATTTAGCTTCAGTTTTCCAGTAGCATAGCTAGGGTGGGGTGACAGGGGCAACCGCCCTGGCTGCAAAGTGTTGGGAGGGGTGTGATAAGCTGATCACAATCTCTCTTTAACGAAATATCAGCTTTTAAAAGCCATTATTGCATTTGCAGTCAAACCTACTGTAGCGCTGCATGTGTGGTCTAAATTGTAGCAACTGCTTGATATATCATATTGAATTCCTGGTCATAGGAAGAACTACTGCAGTACTTTATTAGTCATGTGAGTTTACAAAATGTTATTAGGTAAAAATGATCAAATCTGGAGGGCTAACCAGGAAAGCAGGAACAATTTGACACAAAACAATGGAAAACAACAAAGTTATATATCCCAGAACAACATTCACAGTTAGAATTTGGCTGCACTATGATGGTCCCCAAATGTTTACTCCTCTCTCTAGTCCCAGTGATTCATAGCCCACTTAGCAAAATGTCTTATCTGAAATGGCAGTGCCCACCCTTTGAGGGATATGTTCATAGTACATCTAATAATGTGATGGCCCCAGGAAGGATGGAGTAATAGGATTTGTGGGGATCTAGGTTTAGTGGCAGCTGACCCTAATGGATAAGGATAGTTGAGGAACCTATTCTCTACATTAAAAAGGAATAGTCACAAACTATGGAAACAATACTCCTTGCAAAAACGGGTCTATATTATAACCTCGACCGTTCAGAACGTCAACAACATCTTTATCGACACATATGTGTCAAACGGCCACATCATTGATTTCTTTCCAAGGGAAAGAAATCAGTAGGCCAAAGCCGCACAACACAAAACAACAAACATTATAAAGTGGGAGGCTTCACCCCCCGACCCCCCCCCCCCAATGTGGGACTGTACCCTCCCAACTAACTATACTAACTTTGAGATTGCACTACAGTGGGGAAAAGGGCAAATGCAAAACAATGGCCAACCAATTTCTTATGCTGTAGCTTGTTCGCTGAAGTGGCCATTTGACACATATGTGTCAATAGAGATGTTGTCGACATTCTGAACAGTCGAGTTTATAATATAGACCCTGCAAAAAATACTGTAAGTATATTCTTGCAGTTACTGTAAGAGAAACCTAAAGAATCAACTGACTAGATATGTAGAGAAAATGAAGCTAGCAGAATCAGGATTGACAACAATACAAAAAAATGAATAAAACAATAGTCTCTCTAAATCAGAAACATTGGCTCCCTTGCTTCATAATACGTTAGCTTTGGCCATATTTTATGCTTGTGTAACTAGATATTTCATGCTGAGGTAATAAGATGTCAATGGTCACTGATACTTGGGGAAAACAGTAATCAGCAGCAAAACATGATGCATCAAAGATGCTCCATGTGAATACCAACATGTTTAGTAAGCCATTTGTTGAACAGCCTTTCCATGCTTAGCAGAAGTTAATATGCTTCAATAGTAAATTTTGAGTTCAAAATATGTTCTATGCTAACTGTGGTCATCTTGTTTCTCATTAAAGATGAACTGTTGGGGTAGTTTATTTACATGATTTATTACAAAGAAACATCAGTATGGATAGCAGCATTACAAAATATAAATGAGCTGATTTACTGACAAACTAAACAGACATACATGCTTACATCTGAACAGATTACTACAAAATGGCAGTCAGGCTTGCACATGCTCAGTCTTTATACATTTGTGCAAGGTCCTAGAAAGCTTCTTAAAGGTGTACCTACATATTGATCTACATCCTCCCTCTTTAATGAATTGCCCACAATACAATTACATTTGAAAAGAAACATACAATTGTACAGACAATAAGAAATATACACAACATTCATGTCCAAGTTGCCATGTATCTGGAGCATGTTCTGGAAATGCAAACTGATCTAGTAATATAGCAATTAGAACTGGGTTTAGCAACAAGGACAGTCATTGGTGAACAACTTGCTTCAGGAGTTTCAGGATTCTTCTCAGGAACAGGGATATTCACTCGAACGTCCTCTGGAACTGGACCACTGGATAACTCACTCTGAGATATAAAGTCTTTCTTGCAGGTATGATAATGCAATACAGGCTTGGACACCGGGATTAAATGTTTCTGATTCTGCCTAAATTCTGCTCCTTGCAATTCCACAATGTACATTCTCAGCTCTGGACCTACACTTTTCATGACACCAATCTGATCAAAACCTTTGGACATCTGCATTCTCACTATCTCCCCTTCTCGTTATGGATTGAACAGTTTGCTGGTTTTATCACAATAGGACTTCTGGGATAAGCTCTTCTTTAAAAGATTGGCTTTTACTGATCTGTTGTTTTTGCCACAGGGAACCAACAATGAACTATTAATTGGAAATGTGGTCCTGATTTGTCTTTACAGAAGTCTCTGTGCAGGTGAACCAAGATGTTTATCACAAGGAACATTTCTGAGATTCAAGAGATTCAAGAAAACATCACTATTGTCTCATTTTGACTTCTCTAGTAACTGTTTCTCATTTTGAACTGCACGTTCCGCCAAACCATTTGACTGTAAATACTCAGGGCTACTCATGACATGAGTAAAGTCCCACTCTCCAACAAATCTTTTGAACTGCTGGCTTGTAAACTGTCTACTATTGTCAGAAATAACTTTGTGTGGACTGCCATGGACTGCAAAATGACTCTTCATCGTAATAATGACAGTACTGGATGCTAGATCAGGAAGTAGGTCAATCTGGAGCCAATTTGCATAAGAATCTGCTAACACCAAGTAATGTTGACCATTCCATTTGAAAATGTCTGTGGCTACTGTCAATCAAGGTATTTCAGGAATCTGTTTAGATGAAGTGGTTCTTTCTGTTGATGTGGCTTAGTACTATTACATACAGAACAAGATGAAAGTAGTCTCTCAATGTTTTGTGACATAGAAGGGCAAAATACTTGCCATCTCTCCCTTTTTTTGGTAGAATCAGTTCCTGGATGGCCATGATGCAAAATAGTAATATATTCTTGTTGCAAGGACTTTGGAACAATTACTTTGGACCTTTTATGCTAATACCATTTTCAGACAAAATCTCATGTCTGTAAGGAAATAAAGTTGCAGTTCTATAGGTAAACAAGATTGCTTTGAAGACCATCCTTGACTGATAAAGCAGTTGAGCTTCTGAAGAACTGTCTTTATGACTTCTAAGCTCATCAAGATGTGTGGAAGAAAAATTTCTCACCCCCATGACTTCAAAATCAAGTTTCACATTTTCATGCTGTTCAGTGGTATTTCTGGGCGATCTGGATAAAGTATCAGCAAGATAAAGAAGTTTGCCTTTTGTGTAGACAAGACTGACATTATACTTTTGCAATTTCAACATTACACATTGCAATCTGGCAGGAGCTGTATGCATAGGCTTTCTCAAAATAGTGAGTAGAGGTTGGAGGTCAGTTTCAATCTGGATAGGTTTATGATAAATATAATCTTGTAACTTCGAACATGCAAACACAATTGCTAAGATTTCTTTCTCTATCTGAGCATACTGCATTTCAGTTTGGGTCAGAGATCTGGATGCATAGGCTACTGGTCTACCCTCTTGAAGAATGACTGCACCAAGACAAACTTTGAAGCATCACAAGAAAGGGTAACTGGCTTGTGAACATTATAGTATCTGAGACTGGGTGGAATGGCAAGTCTGTTTCAGGACATCAAATGCTCTTTGATGTTGTTCCAACCATGACCAGGATACGTCTTTGCATGTCAGCTCTCCAAGTGGTGCTGAAAGTTGGCCGAAATCTGGAATGAACTTGCCTAGATAGTTAACTATGCCAAGAAAACATTGTAGGTCTTGAACATTGTCGAGAGCTGGCATCTCGAGAATAGCTGCCTGCCTGGGAAGATCTGGTTGCAAGCCCGAACTGGTAAATAAATGACCAACGTAAGGAACTTCTCATAGCCTGAATTTGCACTTCTGAGGAGTCAGCTTAAGATTCAATTAATGTGCTCTTTCCAGATCTTTGAGGTTTCTGTGATGTTCTGCTTCACTATTACCTCCTACTAGAATATTATCAACTATAATAGCACACTGATACCCAGAAATTATCCCAAATGTCATTCTCAAAAATCTGTACCTGCCTAAAGGAGTACTGAAAGTGGTTAGCAATGAAGATTTTCTGTCAAGCAGAATTTGTCAAAATGAACTCTGCATCTGAGTGAAAAAACAGAGGCATTTGGCATCAGAGCTGTGACACTAAGGCACTGTACAAGAACATCCACTCATGCATGAATCGTGCCATCCCAAATAGAACCAAGATGCTCTCCTCCAAAAAAAGGAAGCCAATCTGGTGGTCCCCTGCCATAAACAAACTTTACAACAAAAGGAAGAAACTGTTGCAGAAAAGAGGAAAATCCCAGGATGCAAAAAACTCCCTTACCAGCCTCAGAAAGAAGCTGATATCCCTCATAAAATCCTCCAAAGCTAGTTACGAAAATAAAATTGCCAAAGATTCCAAGGACAACCACAAGGCATTCTATAACTATGTCAAGAATCTAAATGGCAATGCTCAGATCTGCTCTGAGCTACAACAGAATGGCATTAAATATACTGATCCCAAGGATATTACCAATATCCTGGCAGATCGATTCAGTGCCAACTTCACCCCCCTCTCACCCCCTAAATGGCCCATCTCAATACCGGAAGATTGCCAAATTCCAGTAATAACGGCCACACAGGTAAAAATGCACTCTCCAAAGCTAAGAATACAGCATCCATGGGACTAGATGACATCCCGGGCTGTGTACTACATGAACTACAAAATGAACTGGCACATCACCTAAGTGTCATGTTTAATCATACCCTCACGCTTTGTGCCCATTGAGTGGCGCACAGCTACAGTTATCCCACTCCACAAGGGGAGATTCACCTTGAATCCCGGGAACTACTGCCCCATCCATCTCACGAGCCTGATCTGCAAGGCCATATAATGTATTATCATGGAACTTATAAACAAAGACATTGGCAACCTTAAAACACTGGACCCCACCACGTTTGGGTTCGTGAAGGGACAATCTTGTCTCCAGAATCTGACTGACGTCTTTGAATCAGTCTCCAGAGCCGTGGATGAGGGTAAGGCAGTCCACACAGCCTATCTGGACCTCGCCAAGGCCTTTGACACCATCCCCCACTCTGGAATCATAGATAAACTTACTAAGCTGGGCATTAATCCCTACAAATCACTCAATGGGTTGCCAACTGGCTTACTGACAGAACCCACACTGTAAAAGTAGCTGACTCCAAATCCAGCTCCAGACAAGTGACAAGTGGAGTACCTCAGGGTTCAGTCCCGGGACACCTCTTGTTTGCAATCTACGTCTCTGAAGTACAGGCCAACACTAATGGACTCTGGTTAACAAAGTTCACAGATGACTGCAAACTGGGAGCCATTATTGAATCCCCAAATGATGTGGATATTCTACAAAAGGGCCTTACAGAAACAGATGCTTGGTGCCAGAGCCATGGGCTCAAGGTCAATGCCAAGAAATGTATAGTTATCCCCTTTGGGAAAAAAACATGTACCCGTGAATTACCACATAGGTGGCAGTACACTAAACACTGAAAGTGTGATAAGAGACTTAGGGACACAGGTGGACAGTGGTCTTACCTTCGATAACCACATAACCACAACAGTCAGGAAATCCTTCTATGTGGCACACCTCATCACTAAGGGCTTTTCATCCAGAAAAAAGGAGGTCATTGTCTTACTGTACTCATCCCTCATTAGACTCATTATAGAATACAATGCCCCGTTTGGTATGTACCTCTCAAGACATCTGCAACAACTGGAAAGGATGCAGAAATACCTCACTAAAAGAATTACAGGCCTAAAGCAGATGCCCTATGCTGACCGCATTAGAAAACTCCAGCTATACTCTGTCACATATCATCTACTCCGAGGTGATCTCTGCTTAACATACAAGGCCATGTCAAACCCAGACTGTTGGACATGCTACACTTAAAGAAATCCCAATCCCTCAGAGCCACATGCTCCAGGGATCTAAACCTTGTCATCACAATAAAGAAAACATGCTGGAGGGATAGGTTCCTGACCCAGAGACTCCCCAGACTCTGGGATAGACTGCCCATACATGTCAAGCAGAGCGCCTCTTTGGCCCTCTTCAAACGGAACCTTGATGACTAGATGGGAGAAAGGAAATCACATCAGTTGCCCTGCTAGACAGGGGTCCAGGGAAGTAAATAGTGTGGGAAGAAATAGCCAGGGAATTGTTATGGCTAGGCTTGTATAGGCCCTAGGCCGATAGCCTAGTTCCAGCCTATGAACCTATGAACTTCTTCGACTGTACACATGAGGTCTTTTCAGTGCTTTATTCAAATCTTGTGGCTCAATACATATTCTGATATCATCTGAGCTTTTCTTATGAGCTATGACCATGGAGGATACCCATTCAGTTGGCTCACTGGAAAAATCACACCTTGCTGCACCATTTTATCTAGCTGGGCTTTGACTCTGTTCTGCATAGGTACTGGAACTTTCCGGGCTGGCCTGACAACTGGACTGACTTCAGGGTCTAACTTCATGGAGTACACATCTGGGAGTTTGCCTAGTTTGTCTTTGCAAAGATCAGCATAGGTAGAAAAAATAGACTGGCAAAATTAGAATTTTATATGAAGATGTGGTGGTACAGCGGTAGTGTATGAAGTTGCGGTGGTACAGCAGTAGCGTTGTTGCCTCACAGCAAGGGGTTCTCCTGTTTGATTCTTGGCTGGAGGACCTTCTGTGTGTAGTCTGTATGTGCTCCCCATGGTCAAGTGGCCTCCGAAAGGCATGCATGAATGGGTGTACCTTCCCTGAAGGTTGAGCGTCAGGCTGGCAACTCGGCACCATAAAAAAAAAAAAATCTACTGCCAATCATTAGCGGACCGGAGTTCCACTGTGGTGACTCCTAACTGGGAAAAGCCGAAAAGACAAACATTTATTTAGTTAGTTATTTTATATTTGTTTACTGGGAAAGTCCGACTGGACATATGTCCATTTTTAGTGGAGACCCGGGGAGAAAAGCTCCACATAATATACAATATAGAACATTTACAGGACAATTATAAACACAGTGTAGATACATTTGAGAAGCATCAGTGAAGTACAGTCTAGTAAAATATACGTTTGGCTAGTCACAGCATAGCTCTACATAATATATAACATAGAATAGTTACTGGACAATTAAAACACAGGGTAGATACATAACTGAAAGCAGCAGCAAGGTGCAGTGCTGTAAAAATGCATTTGGATAATCGCAGCAAAGTTACAGATGGTAAAAGAGTTACAAGTCAATTTTAAGAAGATAGAGTAGATACTTTTGGAAAACATCAGTATAATGTTTAGTATAGAATAGTGGTCATTCAAGCTAACTTGATGGATTTCCTTATTAAATGAAAGCAGTCCCATTTTTAAACTGTCTCCAAGGTCTAATAATGACTGTACATTTCTTTTGACCATGTAAAATTGCAATTCATAGCTGTTCCCAACAGAGTAACATAAAAGTATTACTGAACCTTCAGTTTGAATTTTTTCACCTTTGTAAGCAACAAGCTTTGCACACTTTGGCAAATCAAGCTTCTCACCAGCACATACTCTAGCAAATGTTTCTGCAGACATAAAATTGCACTTTGAACCTGTCAGCTTTGAGATCTATGGGTCTTACATTTATCCAAACAGTACAAAATGCTTCATTCGTTGCCCATAAATCTGCTGCTTTGACTGTTTCATTAAGCACAGACACACCATCAACATAAAAAGTAGGATCACATATTTCTATTTGAGCAACTTGTCTCTTTGAATGTTCCCTTTTAATAAAAGAATGCCCCTTATTTGATTTACAAAACCTTTTGAAATGATTCCACTTATTGAAGTTGTGGCATTGCTAATCAAAAACTAAGCACTTTTCTCTTTTGGCCTCATGACTTGCACCACAATTACGACAATTGACTATGAAACTGGGTAGAGGCACATGCTTTGAGTTTGCTGATTCACTCCTGTGCTTCACTGAGACTGTACACACTCTGAAATTTGCCAAAAAAGTACAGTGTTGCCCAGTGACTGTTGCAATGCTTACAGTTGTTGCCATGTGCTTGGACCTGTTTCTTTTAACCATGGGTTGCATACTATAAACATGAGCACTAGAAGATACTGGAAGCATGCATTTCTCATTTGTAAACATATTTATGTGCTTTTGTGTGAGCTCATATATCTGACAAATCTCAATGGCCTTATTCATAGCTAAATCACTGTCACAAAGCAATATCTTTCTCACAGCATCATCTTTAATACCACACACAATCTTGTCTTTTATCAACTCATCCCTTAAATCACAAAGACTGCACATTTTAGCCTTATTTCTCAAGTCAGTTAGATATGCTGCAAAAGTTTCCCTAGGCTTTTGATCTCTTGTGTAAAATAAGTCCCTTGAAATTGTAATCTTCGTTTGGGGGTTACACATTTGTCTAAATTTACATTTTATACATTGGGGTCTTCCCTTGGCTCAGCTGGTACCACTATATGGTGGTTTCTCCCTCACCTGCTAACACAGCAGATGCATACAAGAAATCAACACTCTCTTTCTGGGCTTCTGGACCAGCTAAATGAATCAGAATAAATGCCTTTGTACGGTCATCTTTATAAGAAAATGCAGCTTGTATGAAAATATCGTACTCTTGCTCAAACACTCTCCAATTTTCATCAATATTGATACTGGTTTTCAAAATCAGTCTGCCATGCCAACAAAGTATGCCCAAACACACTGTAAAAATGGCCCCTGTAATTATGTACAAACATGCACACACATCCAGTACTTGTAATAAAATTCAAATGCACAATAAACTCTTCAAAATACCGTACTTTGCAAAATATGCTCTGAAATGGCTGTATTTTGAGAAATAATTGTACTTTAATACTACACAAACATACAAACTCTCTATATACTTTAGATATCTTGAATAGCTTTAAGAAATGTGAAAAGGTATGTGCTATGAGCTATTTTGAAATAAAAAAACAGTCGTTTTCCTTATTTTATTCAGTTTATGCGATTTGGATGTTATTTCAAACATTTTCCGTAGTTATTCAAATACGTTTTCAATATGTGGAAATCAACAAAGGCACAAGAAACTAGATAAAAACAGGAACACAAGTCCCAAACATAGTAGAGTCCACACACACCGTTTAATAAATATTCTCAAGATGAACTTTAAGCGCTTTCCGTCTGCCCACAAAGCAGACTTCCTCAGAAGTAATTTTTACAAAAACATATATAACATTTAAATAGTCTTTAGCACCAAAAACGCAGGATAGTTAAATCATTAACCATTTAAGGATACACTGCATAAAAACCTAATTAAGCGTAAAGAAACCTAAATAGTATTTAAACATTGTTTACAAGTTTTAATATGTAAAAATATACTGTATTTTAAAATAAAAATCACAAAAAAATAAAATAAAATTTGATGTGCAGAGCTGCAGTAACTACAGAGGGATAAAACTGATTAGTCACAGCTTGAAGTTATGGGAAAGAGTAGTGGAATCAAGGTTAAGAAGGGAGGTGATGATTAGTGATCAGCAGTACGGTTTCATGCCAGGAAAGAGCACTACAGATGCAATGTTTGCTCTGAGAGTGTTGATGGAGAAATACAGAGAAGGTCAGAAGGAGTTGCATTGTGTCTTTGTAGACTTGGAGAAAGCATATGACAGGGTGTCTAGAGAAGAGTTGTGGTATTGTATGAGGAAGTCGGGAGTGGCAGAGAAGTACGTAAGAGTGGTACAGGGTATGTACGAGGGTAGTGTGACAGATGCATTTAAGGTGGAGGTGGGATTACATCAAGGATAAGCTCTGGGCCCTATCTTATCTGCAATGGTGATGATAAGGTTGGCAGACGAGATCAGACAGGAGGCCACGTGGACTATGATGTTTGCAGATGACATTGTGACTGTAGTGAGAGTAGAGACCAGTGTTGAGAAGACCCTGGAGAGGTGGAGATATGCTCTAGAGAGGAGAGGAATGAAGGTCAGCAGGACTAAGACAGAATATGTGTCTGTGTGAATGAGAGGGAGGATAGAGGAATAGTGAGGATGCAGGGAGTAGAGTTGGCAAAGGTGGACGAGTTTAAATACTTGGGATCAACAGTTCAGAGTAATGATGAATGGTGAAGAAGAGAGTACAGGCAGGGTGGAATGGGTGGAGAAGAGTGTCAGGAGTGATTTGTGACAGACGGGTACCAGTAAGAGTGAAAGGGAAGGTTTACAAGGGTTGTGAGACCAGCTATGTTATATGGGTTGGAGACAGTGGCATTGACAAAAAGGCAGGAGTCAGAGCTGGATGTGGCAGAGTTAAAGATGTTAAGATTTGCACTGGGTGTGATTAGGACTCAGTATATTAGAGGGTCAGCTCAGGTTAGACGGTTTGGAGACAAAGTCAGTGAGATTGCATTTGTTTGAATATGTGCTGAGGAGGGATGCTGGGTATATTGGAAAAAGGATGCTAAAGATGGAGCTGCCAGGTAAAAGAAAAAGAGGAAGGCCTAAGATAAGGTTTATGGATGTGGTGAGAGAGGACATGCAGGTGGTTGGTTTGACAGAGCAAGATGTAGAGGACAAGAAGAAACAGAAACAGATGATCTTCTGTGGCTACCCCTAACAGGAACAGCTGAAAGAAAAATAAGAAGAAGAAGAAGATGTGAGCTGGCAAGGGCAGGAAAGCCATCAGAATGTTTTCTACTCACTAAAGCTGCAAATGTATAGTTCATGAAAAGGCCTACATGATAAGCTATAAGGTAAAATGCCAAATTAAGGATAAATCTGGAGTAAAACCAATACTCCCAAAGAATTTCAGTAAAAAGCACAACTTATCTTAATTTCTTAATAGTGAGCCATGCAGAGTACAGAAGAATTGTAAAAAAACATATGATCAAAACACACATCATAGCGACCCAAGGCAGCCTGAAGTAAGCAGTATGGACAGAAAGAACAAAGCTTAAACAGTCAATCTTAGTAGTAACTCACTCCCAACAAAGTAAAAATTAAGGCTAGATGTCAAGATGCATAGTACTTTGGAATCTTACAGCAACAACATATTTCACATGAAAACTAAGAACTGCACTTGCAATTCAGCTGCAGATCAGTTCACACCATTAGGAGCTTTGAACTTGACAGGACAACAAACAGGGTCGCTGGACAAGTGATTAACATCATTGGCACAATGGAAAAGGCAGTGTAATCTTTAATTCCTCATGTACAACACAGGCCAAAGCCAATACAGTTTCTAATAACTGCATAAAATAACACTTTTAAATGACAGGGGTAATAACAGGGAGACACCACCATCATCCACTGCTGCAAGGATAAACTCCCCAGGCCACTGGGTACAATCCAGTAATAAACATTTAAAATAAGTTATACTCCTGAGTGTGCTCTGTACATTGTGCTGCCCATCATAAAGGAACCTCGTTTGAGGATCCTGGCAATTATTCAGTAAATTTTAAATAAGTGAGATGGATGTACTTTAATAGAATAAGTTGAATTAGTAAAATAATGGAATGTTTCTAATTTTCTCCCATGTTTATTAAAGCCCAGGATCAGCTTAAGTAAAATGACAAAGTCAGCTGAAGGCTGTGGTCTTGTCTGTCTGATTCACATTCAGACTTTATAAATTGCAGCTGATTCTGTATGTGCCTCATCTTCTGATTACTCACCTCAGAAGCAGCTAAAGGCATCTCTAGTGACAGCATCATTTCCAGTGTCTGGGATGTGGTACGCTTGGATGACATATGGCTGTCAAGAGGAAAAAAAATGAAAAATTGTGATTTAAAAGGAGCCATTCATCATCTCATGGTGCCCTCTTATTTCTCATATTAAGCTTGTATTTTCTGGGAACACCAGACAGTTGAAAAGTATGTATAAGCAAAGTAGACAAGCGGTGCATGATAGGACAATAAGTTACTAGGATAACAGTTTTTCTACTGGCATGAAGGATTATAAAATCTAAACATTAGATTGTGACCGAGTCCTATTGTATTGCCAGAAAACATTAAATTTTATGAGGACACAACTAAAAATATGTGGCAAAATGACAGGGACATTCTGCAAGATCAGGAACAGCTAAAAATTATTACTAATTTTTCTTACCCTCACCTGTCTCACTCTCTCTCTGAAAATGGTCTATTCTCCAACTCACTAATGTTGCAATCTCCACAAAAGTAGAGAGCCGCAAAGTGGAAGTGACTGGACTGTGATAATCAGGTGACAGGGAAGTGATCCTCTCAATCCTTTCACATTTCAGGAGATGCCCTGCCTGGCTTAAAAAAATGGCCATTTAGCACAAGGAAAAATAGAATGTAATGCTAAAAGGAGTACAGCTAAAAGAGGTGAGTGAGGTGATCGTTAATGGAGGTGCTTTAGGTCCCTTAACCCTCCTGGTAAATCTGACACTGATAAAGAATCTAATTCAGAGGAGAAAGAGAGGCAGTTGAGGAATGAGGCATCATTTTTAACATACTTTTAGATATGACAAAGAGAAGTTCTACAATCACATGTGCAATGTAGACAGAATCAGAAAATGCTAGAGGAAAAACAAGATAGGGTTTTCTAAACTCCAAGACCTAAAGTAAAACCTCTAGTGTTGAATCAGAATGTTACAAGATGCTCAGAGATCTAGGCTGAATGATGCAGATATTAAAAAAAGGGGTGGGGCAATTGTACTGAGCCATTATACTGTAAAAATTAAACAGATCAACAATTAATTTGATAGATTCTTTATGATCAAGAATTAGTATTTGTGAGGCTGCCAGCACAGCTATCTAGAATTTTGTAAATAATCATATGTCATTTGGGAATATTAATATGATCCATAAGATTATCTTTCAAATGTAAGAGAACTATATGTTATACGGATATTAAACTACTGGTGCAGAAGTGTGTGTTGAACTGCATGTTATGTACTGAGCTTCAAGAATGTAACCACAGTGTACCCTACTGGAAAAGAACAGAAATGTATATAAACTATATTAATGGTAGAAGTTGGAACATATAGAGTTAACTTGAAAAACTTCAAGAAAATAAGGTAAAAGTGTTTTACTATGTGGGATAAAAGTTAGTTTCAAGGCAGTAAGGAGACAGGATGTCTAGAGCTAGGAGTTTCTTTCTATTGTCTTGAAACAGAAACAATTACTAGGTTTAAAATGTAAAAATGTTTAACTGTTTTATGACTTCCAGTTCTAGGCAAACTTCTGAGAGATATGTATTTCTCACACAAAGATGCTAAACATTCTGTTAGTATCTGTTAGCCTGGGAAATGAAGGCAGGTGACAAATAGTGATGTCACCCAGCTGACCCAGCAGTAAAGTTTTGATATTAATCTGGGAACTGTCTCAAAGACTGTGCATTTTGCATTGGTCTTTGGATCTGACATCCTCTCATCAGCACTTGCCTTGATAATAGTAAGTAATTACAATGACTTCTTTTAGATATAGATAGGAATATAGTAAAGATTAATTTAGATGTTTTCTGTATTTATTTGAAACTGTCCTGCAATGTTGTTTGAAAATATTTCCTGTGATTCTAAACTCTGTAGTCAATGTGCTGAGTTATTGAATATCATCTTGTTCTATTATTTATTATTAAATATATTTAAACCTTTAATTTTGCCTGGTTTGTTTAGAGATATTTAAGCTCTTACAGTACTTGCATATGTATTTGGTGACACTGTATAAGCCAGTCTTAAATAGCCTTGGCCTTGGTCACACTTACCATTTGGATACTAGTAACATTACACAGCAGGACTGGTCACCCTTGGTAAGGAACTTATAGTAGCTGATAATGAGCTGGCTGATGGTAGTGATAACTACCTTTTAGTCTGAGCATAAGGGGGCATAGCTAGTAAACCTGTGCCAGCCTTTTCCAGGTGTGTGTGTGTGTGTGTGTGTGTGTGTGTGTGTGTGTGTGTGTGTGTGTGTGTGTGTGTGTGTGTTTGTATATAAATCAAATCTCAAAGTGTGTGTCAGCTACTTGGGCAGGGACGTGAAGCACTGGTTGGCCAGAGAGGGTGATAGAGGTTTTGGTTTGTCCACTCGACTGAGACCTTAACCTTATAGCTGTGCCAGTGGGAAGTCTTACTGGGGATTGGAGAAAGAGGGAGAAACCAGCCCCAGACTGGCTATGATGCCTGTGTGCTTTTAAGGGAAATTACACTTTTGTGTGTGTGTACTTGACGTCCTCCCAGTTTGGTGCTAGTGGTGAGGATTGAGGCAACTTGATTACTGGGTCAGCACAGGGACATCACAGTACATGAAGAAAGAAAAAAATGCACTGAAAGCTTTATAAAAGAACAAAACACCAGGCAATGATGGCATTCCCATGAGAATTTCACAGCACTCAGATTCAATGCAGCTGTTAGGATAATTACCAGGAAATTTGGAAGATAGCATCAAGACCAAGTGACTGGAAAAAAATTAGTATTTATACCATTCTTGAGGAAAGGTCATCAGACTGATTGTAGAAACTATCACACCGGATATTACAAAGAGTCTGCCGAAGATCACTCATTGCTCAGTGGAGATTACAGCTTTACATGAAGAAGACAAAAACTCCAATAAATGGTTATATATATATATACCTATATATATACCTATATATATATATATATATATATATATATATATATATATATATATATATATACCTATATATATTTATATATATATATATATATATATATATATATATCTTATATACCTATATATATATATATATATATATATATATATATATCTTATATACCTATATATATATATATATATATATATATATATATATATATATATATATGTATATATATATATATATATATATATATATATATATAAACACTCCCCTATAACCTTCTACTTCTCTTCTCTCTTCCTTCCCTTCAATAAACAAACTTACTACTTTATCTTCTCCTCTTGGTACATCACTGTACAAACATAACTAGTAAAATATTTCAGCTATATAACTATTGCACTATTATATATATAATATGTAATTATGACGGTATCCCTCTGATGAATGTATTTCTATGTATTTCACTCACCACAGTTTAATGTATGACACTGTAATGCAATAATCTGTGGTACTGATGAATGTATTTCTATATGTATTTAATATGTAAAATTTCTATTTTCTGTTGGAGCTTTTCTCCTTGGGCCTCTGCTGAAAATGGGCATTTATAGCCCAGTCGGACAAACCTGGTCATCGAATATAAAAAAAAAAAAATATATATATATATATATATATATATATATATATATATATATATATATACATATATATATATATATATATGTATGGGTCTACCTGAGATGGTCGACAAGCCATTTGATCGACTTTCATTTGGTCGACAGGCAGATTTGCCCCCCTTCCCAATGTTGTGTGACCCTGGAGTTGATATATTTAGTTGGGGGGGGTGGGGGGCAAAGCTCCCACATAACATGCTTGTCGACCAAATGAATTGTCGACCAAATGAAAGTCGATCAAATGGCTTGTCGACCATGTGAAGTAGACCCATATATATATATATATATATATATATATATATATATATATATATATATATATATATATATATATATATATATATAGCTATACCTGTGTGTGTATAAAATTAATGAATGTTCAAAATGTTAAGTGATAGAAAAAAATGTAAACAAAAAACACATTGAAGGAACTAAATTTCCTTTTCTGATGTATTATCCATAATCCTAACACTTTTAGCTCTAATTTGCCGGAATAGTAGCATGCCTGAGTATAATACATATGGTACCCTCAGGAACTCTAAAAATGAAGTCTCTGGCTTCTTAGTGTGTGTGATGATCTGAAATTGATAAAAACAGAAGACTCAGCAAAAGTTTGCGTTAGATGTCAGATTGTCCAAAATGGACAACTACAATTATCCATAGACACTTTAGAATGGCTGCCACTATAACTTATCTTTACATATTTTTAGGACTATTTAGGTATTTCATACTGTTAAATGCTATGGGCATCGACTTTAAATGGCTAGAGGTTATAAAACTAGAATCAGTTGTCTCAGAAAATACTTTTGTAATGCTATATTGTTCACACAGATTATCCTCCTAACAACAGTAACCCACAGCTGGTTTTGGAAGAGTTTAAAAATTTGCTGTGGCATAAAGCATCAGAAAAAATGAATAATGTAACTAGGTGCTAAACAAAGCTGGTTAAATATTATAAAAGGCTGGCAATTCTGAAGTGCAAAGACACAGTTTCTTCTTTTTCTTTTGGCTGTTCCCATTAGGGGTCGCCACAGCAGATCATCTGTTTCCATTTCTTCCTGTCCTCTGCATCTTGCTCTGTCACACCAACCACCTGCCTGTCCTCTCTCACCACATCCATAAACCTTATCTTAGGCCTTCCTCTTTTCATCTTACCTGGCAGCTTCATCCTTAACATCCTTTTCCCAATATACCCACCATCCCTCCTCAGCACATGTCCAAACCAATGCAATCTTGCCTCTCTGGCTTTGTCTCCAAACCGTCCAACCTGGGCTGACCCTCTAAAATTGCAGTCTTTAGAGACCTGTTTTTCTAAATGTTATTAAAGAATATAAACCAGTAAACATTTGAGAAACAAATCATATAAAACCAAATAAATTGAACTTAATACTACACTCATAAATAAAGAAATGTATGCCAAAGTTAACTATGTACAACATATACAAGCTTAGCAATCCCAAATAGTCAGCATTGCATTTTAGCATACACACCTTTACAGCCAATTTAGGATGAGTCCAAGAATCTTCCTGTGAATTTTATTATGTAGCCAACATGTTTATGCACAACATTGTTGAAATTAGCTTTAGACAAAACTACTTTAGATTTCCATTCCTTAGCAAACATTGATTTAATAACATTGGCTGGAATGCATCCAACTTCTCTAGCCTGCAGATTTAGGCAGGTGACAGGGTACGTATTACCAGCCTAAATTTCCAAGAAAGGATTATTTCCGACATAAAATCCTCTCTAGCTAGGGAGTGTAAATGCCTTCAATATATCTTTATCATAGGACACTCCCAAAACATGTGCAGAGTTCCCATTTCCAGACACCTCCAACTAGAGCTATTTGCTTTAGATCTCTGCCAGCACTGCTTAACTGTTGTTAGCTACCATTGGTAGAGGAAGATCATTTGCTAATCTCTATGTCTAACACACCTATTCAGCATGGCAACCACTGCCCAAGATGGTGGCCATTCTGTATGTACTAGTAGTTTGACTCCATCCTGCCTCCTACAACTTCTTTTCAAACATCTCCTGATTGCTGAAACTTATTTTCCCATATATCCCTATAAACTATATCACCCTGCCCTTATTAATCCTCCAGTGCATGACTCATTTTGTGGGTTTGCCTGATTGTAGTTGTAGTAAAATTTTCAATCTCATCCCTGTGAAAACTTTGTTTTAGTCCCCTCTGTTGCAGCCCTTAATTGTTGCACACTCTCTTCACCCAAATCCAATAAACTAGTCTGTGGTAAACATGACCAATTAGGCCACAAATATACTAGAATGACTACCCTCAACAACCACTCCTGGTTACTTAACTGCAGCAAATGACAAATTTTAAAAGCAAAAGCATAGCTAGGGATATGAAGTAACCACCATCCTTCCCAACACTTTGGGGCATATGCTGTCTTAGAGGAGACCCTGCTCACAGATGATCCTAATATATGCAAGGTTAAAAGTTCTTGCAATTGCCAAGTTATCAGGAGATCTGCAGGTATGTGCAAATTCCTAACCACATAAAAAATAAGTGGCATCACCATAGTTTTTGTCACCTGCATTCTCTCAGAGATAGAGCAGAACTAAATTAATTTACTAATGAGGCCCTCCTTAGTCCTTTGCAACAGCCTTGCTAAGTTATACTGCACTGTAGCCTCAAGTGTGGGACTGAGGAGAAAGGATAGAGGATTTCCTTACCTGCTGACCTTGGCTATTCTTTCTCTATCAGAGAGCCCCTAATTAATCATCACTCTAAAGGAGGTCTTTGTGCACTAACCAGTGATCTAGCCTATAAAGTAATCATCAAATACTCTGTGCCTTAAAACTTGAAAAAGAAACTTCCAACTCACTGTATTAAAGGGTCTGGATATATCAAACAGGACTATCCCCATATCTATGTTCGTATCCATTACACACTCCAAAAAGCCTGCCAAATACAAACAATTGTCTCTTATAAATCTGACACTCACAAAGCAAGTCTGACCTGGTATTTTCAAAGTTGAAAGTAGTTTCTCCAGTCTTGTGGACAATATCCTCGAAAAATCTTAATACTCAAACTAATAAGAGATATCACCCTAAAATCTCATATGCCAGGAGTTATAGCTCTGGTCTTGAGATAAGTGTGGCAATAGTTTGGTTGAAATGGGTATAGCTATGGTTTGAAAATTTTCCCAATTAAACAAATTAGTTAACCCTTTCCATAGCTCAGGACCTCTCCATTTATTAGAATTCTGGAGAGAACCCATCTGCAAGTAGGGTGGTATGGGACCTTAATTTTAATAACAGCAGCTAAAATTACCAGGTGCAAGTATACAGATTCCTCCAAGGCAGCAAAAACAATTAAAGGTAAAAAACATGCAGAGAAATCCAAGGGCAGAGTTTCAAAAACAGTTGGAAGTTTAATTGTACAAGTAGGCAAGCACTTTCATGTCTCAAAGGACACTTCATCAGACCATAAAAAAATAACATAAACACTGCTTAAATACACAACTTGAAACAATGTAACTGCCAAAGCTATTTAAAAAGGTCACATGGCTTCAGATGTGGTTTTAAAGGTGCAGCCTCATTCAGACCATATCCCTTATCTGCTTTAAGTAAAATAATCCATCTAATTTCACATTCCTCTGGTTTTATTAGTAAGATGTCCCAGTCTTATACTCTCTGAAATTAGCTGCAGCACTAAAAAAGTAAAAAGTTAAAGTGTGAAGATGTCAAGATATACACTTAGCTAGTGCATTATTGCTATCTAATTTATGAATTTCACAAAGATGTTCATGTATACGTTCAAGAAGGGAATGGTTGGTCTTTCCTACATAAAAGACCAGGCAGGCTTGGCACTTAACTAAGTAGACTAGGTTCTTACTCATACAGTCAGCATAAAAAGAAAAATTATAAACTTTCGTGGTAGAAGGGTAAATAAAAAGTCTCTCCTGATCTATATATTTACATGGGTCTACTTCCATCCATCGAAATTACACTTTACCGAAAGTGAAATAAACAATCCCACTTCAGCAAAAGTGCATTTTCCCACTGCAGTGCGATCTCGGAGTTAGCTCCCCCTGTATAAATGTGTTTGTTTTATTGTGTGTGTGTGTGTGTGTGTGTGTGTGTGTGTGTGTGTGTGTGTGTGTGTGTGTGTGTGTGTGTGTGTGCGTTTTGTTTCTGTTCGGTCTTCTGGGTTTTGCGAAAGTGCTTTTTCGTTTAAATGTTCTTTTCCTATGCAGGACATTATTCTTGTTGCAGTAAGGGATTTGACTTGGGCTATCGCTTTTACCCCAGCTACATAATGCTTACTTTGATTCCATCATGGAATGTTCGTGGCTTTGTCAGATCCATAAAAAAGCACAAAAAGATCTAGATTTTTTGCCATCTTAAAATATTTATTTCCAATTTTTTTTGCTTGCAAGATACTCATGGACAGTGAGCACCAACAGCTTTGATGATTATATTGATTAGAAGAGGCATTGCTTTTGAGCTATTGGGAAACATTCCTGATCCTTCTGATAGACACACTTCCTATAAAGGAATGCTCAAATGCAGGTTACTTTCCATAATCATGGCTTGTGTATCCCCAGGTAGCACTGTTGCTGAGATGAGGGCCCTACTGAGTGAATAAGTGTTTTACCAGGAGAGGATTACTTGGTGTGGAGACTGGAATCCGCACTTTAATTGTAGCAAAGTGTAGTGTAGCCCAGGACATTTTATACCCTCACCCTGGCTGTCTTTTAGGCTGACAATTGAAATTACTGGACTTTACTGGTACAGTTTCCTTAATGGTTAACTCCCCTTGCTCCTACATCTCTTCCTCTCCATGTTATCAGTCATACTCTGGGATTGATAAAATTCTCATCTTGGCTGAGTACCAGTATATGATTTATGGTTTTAGATATGCAGATATGGATACCCTTCCAATTTTTTTTCAGCTCACACTCCTTTGATATTAGAATAGGAATTTTGAAGAGCAGAGTTAAAGTGTCATTAGAAAGAAAACCTGTTTTATTGTAAATATGTGACTGTGGCTGAATTTAAAATTGGGGAGTATGGTACCACTAGGCATTATTATAAAATATCATTGGAAGGATTTGTAATTGAATATTCATAATTTTCTAAAAGCACATAATGAGAATACTGTGTCTGGAAAGTAGGGGCTTTGAAGGCATTGAGAATGGCCACTTCTCAGATGGAGCAGTTCCTGGATAAAAAAAAAATAGATAAAAAAACTAAAGGCTACTTTTAGGTCCCTTAAGGACGATACACTTTGCATCTTCTCCAAAAGTTTTCAAGTATTTAGCTATGTGGTTGCTTCAGCAATGGGGGTGGGGAATTCACTAAATTAAGGATCCATACTCAGGAATAGTGTGTTCCTCCCCCAAGGAGATTCTGCATGTGGTTGTTAGATGTCATGAGAGCTTATAAGGACTTCCCCAGGCCTCCTGAACCACCTGAACAGCATCTCAGTAGTTCTAGGTGCTTTGGCATCTCCATTGACTGGAAACCTGGCACTGGGAACTTTTGGTTTCCAGAAAAAGTCAGTAAGATTATGCAGTCTTATGGAAAGACTTAAGCCCCCAGGCTTGATGATCTTTCTTTGGAAGATGAGCAGGGTCACTTACATAAATATGGGAATCCATATTCTAGCATAGTCCTTGAAACTGACTGCCTTTTTGGAATAGGCTATTATGTCTTTTATTCTTAAAACAGAAAAGGACTCACTGATCTAAGTGTTTACAGGTCAATTTCCATTACGAATCATGATTATAAACTGTTCATGGTGATCATGGCCAAAAAAAAAAAAAAAAAAAAAAAAAAACTTTTCTCCCTTTATTGATATATACGGACCAGACTGGATTCATGCTAGGCAGAACTAACTTTGGTAACCTGAACAAGGCCTCACCAGTGTTTGGGGGTGATAACAGTAGTGCCAATCCACTGTAGCTCATCAGTTTAAGTGCAGAAAAAGCATTCAGCAAGGCAAGGTGGGATTTTTGTTTGAACTACTTGAAAATACAGATTTTCCTCTCAGTTTTTGGTGTCTGACATGGTGCTCCCCCCATTTCACATTATTTGCTATTTTTATTGAGCGTTTAGCAGTGAAATTAAGAATAGCTGAGTTCAGGAGGTACAACATATGCAGACAAGTGATGTAACTAGTTCTTTATGAGTTTGACAATGTCAAATTTGATGAACTCAGAAGGTATTTAAAGTTATTGAGGAATTTGGTAGCTTGACTGGGTACACTATCAATGTGGACAAAATCATGGTGGCTATTTATTTCTTTTTCTTAACAAAAAGAAAAAAAGAAAAAATGAAATGGTCTACCCTGGGCTTATGTTTGGATCCTCTCTCAATGATTCAATTCAGAAAATATATGGGGATATACACTCGAAAACAAAGCAATTTTTACAACCAGAAGGGTTTTGTGTTTGGATTGTATGCAACAGGTTCAAGGAGTCAGCTAGCTTTATCTTCCATTACTTTTATATGTTTTGCAGGGGCTTACTCTGGACAGAGACTTTTTTATGAATTTGAGACACAGAGTCTCTTCCTTTATTTGGAAGGGAATGAAATGTAGATCAATCTGGGATTAAGCAGGTTAGAAATGCATCCCCTTTGCACTACTGGGAGCTGTTTAGGCTTGGAGATAAAGTAATGAGTTTGATAGAGGACCAAATTATAGTAGGAGAGGAGCAAGTGATCATTGCAGTCTATAAAATGCTGAGGAAAAAAGCACCGACACTGGGACGGAAATTGTCTCAGATCTTTGAGGTAGACTGGCCAGTAGTGGTCAGAGTTTTGATAGAGCTCAGAGATAGACCACTGACCTCCAATGGTATGATCTTGCAGGTGCATAAAATCATACAAGAAGGCAAGCACTCAGCCACGGAGAAGTTCAAGCAGGGGTGGGAGAGAGACCTGTAGTGGGATCACTTGCAACATATTATTTGTATTCCGAGAATTGCAACTAAATCCAGAAATTTCCACTTCTTTCATTGGCAATGCCTTTTGAAATATTTTTATACTCCCTTGAGGCTTTTCAGGTGTTACCATGCATTGTCCTTTCTGTGTTTGAGATGTAACAGTTGGCAGGTGAGGAATACTTGCACATTTTTTGGGAATGTAAAGATCTTGGGCCGGATTTACTAAAGCTTGCACAGAGTGCAAGAAGAGTGTAGGAGCGCACGCCGGCAATATGTCTGCCGTGCGATCCAGGTACAGCCAGACACAGACAGCATCATGGTATGCAAATTACCTCATTTGCTGGAGAAAGCCATGCAAATGAGCTAAATTTGAGATCCGGGAAACACTAATCTGTCCGTGGAAGATTAGTGTTATCTGCAGAAATGTACTCCGTTGGTAACAAAGTATAGTTCTGCAAATAGCTAAACGGAGCTATGACAGCTCCAAATAAAGGATGCATACAGTTGAGAAAGCATGCCAATGGCCAAATATAAGGCCATTGGCATTTTAAAATGTTTAAAAATATAACAATTTCATTTTTTCCCCCGATCTCTGATGTTTAAGCATAGCGCAGCAAACGTGTGGCACTTATAAAAACAAGAAAATAATTTAAAAAAAAGCCAAAAATAGGCATTTTCACTAAAAAGCTTATTCTGCCATGCAGGTGAATGGAAGGCTGAAGACAACATGGCCACTGAGTAGTGGTTGCTAAGGGGGGGAAGCTCAGTGTGAGAATGTAACTATGCATTAGTAGGCAATCCTATGCAAATGAGGATAAGGATAGTGAATTCCAATTTTTCCCAGCATGTGAGGCATGTCCCAAGAGTGTAAGAGTAGGCGTAGGTGAGTAGTAGAGTAGAATATAGGTGACACCATGAGGGGGTGTGTCAGACAGGTTGTAAGTTAATTGGAGCACAGTGGCTTATGTTTGCTTTGAGTTGCTCAGGATTGCAAGAGGCGTGCCTTCAGTTGTCCTGTTTGAAAACCTCAAACCAAAGGTGCACACTGTTAAAAGATAGGAAACTCCTTGCAAACATGCACATAGCGTGTGCGCTCATTTGCATGGCACTTCCCCCTGGGCAGAAACAGAAAGGCAAAAAGAAGGAAAAGAAGTAGTAGGAAGTTAACCAAGGAGAACTAGCAGAGCTGCCAGGTGAAATATATCAGAATCAGCCAATTACACAAGCAGCAGACTAGCCCAGCCCAGCACTTTAAACTCTGCAAACACCATTCCCCTATTTTTTTCTCAAGAACTCTGCAACACTGCAGTATACAAAGAGGGAAAGCTTAAAAAGCTTAAGTCAGACAACATGTTAGGGGCTGCTCTTGCTATCATAAACCAACATGTGCAAGGTGCTGAGGGTGGTGATGTTGTGAATGCTGCTGAGCAACCCATAGTGAGGAGACGGAGAAGAGTGTACAGACCCAGGGTAGCCTACCAGGGGCTACATGAGCTGGAGATAGTGGAGCACTATAGGGTGGACAGAGGCCTCCTACAGCAAATTGTTGAGCTGTATCGGCCACGCCTCACACACAGAACCAACAGAAGGGAACCCATCCCAGTGGATACCAAGGTATGTGTAGGCCTAAGAATACTAGCTACAGGTACCTTCCAAAGACCAACTGGTGAAATGATGGGGATTTCACAAGCATCAGCATCCAGGGTACTCCACTATTTCCTGGATGCCATGTCAGCACATGTCGGTGATCACGTATATTCCCCCAATTCCCGTGAGGCATTGGCCAGCAATATGTGTCTTTTCCACCAAATAGCAGAATACCCTGAGGTAGTGGGTGGAATAGACTGCATGCACATACACATCAAAGTACCACTCTGTAAGCAGGATAGGGTCTACATCAACCGCAAGGGCTTCCTCTCCATCAACTGCCAGTTTGTGTGCGATGCCCAGGGCATAATAATAATTGTGTGTGCTGGATGCCCTGAAAGCTATCACAATTCCACATTTGGTATCTGACCCAGCTGTACCAGAGATTTGCCAGTGGGGACATCCCTGTGGGGGATGCTGGATATGCACTGGAGCCATGGCTGATGACACCCAACAGAAATGCACACACACCTGAACAAGAACTCCATAATGAGGCACATGCACAAACAAGAAACATAATTTAGGGTGTGTTTGGGATGCTCAAGTCACGGTTCCGGTTCCTGGACACATCTGGTGGAGCCTTGCAGTACTCACCAGCTACATGTACCCAAATTGCTATGGTATGTGCCATGCTACACAATATGATCCTGCCGAAACAGCTGCAACAGGAACAGCATGGGGCAGGGCCAAACAGCCCCCCACCATTGCCAAGGCCTGTTGATGTACAACACAAAGGTGAGCCCTGAAGTAAAAACCAACTTGAATTTTCACACACATATATAGTATATATACATATATATATATCATAGTGGGCATGCTCACACACACAAACAAATTTAGCAAATGTCAGTCAACAACATACTGAAAGGTCATACTGGGCATGCTCACACACTTCGGCCATGTCTGAGTACAGCAGTGGGCCACACATATCTGGCAGTTGCAGTTCTTACTCCAGACACATGTCACTATTCACCAATCCTGCCTTGCGCACACAGTGATATGAGAACAGACCCATATAATATATTGGACCCCTGTCATAATCAAACTATGTAATACAAGTACTTAAGTTGTTCAAAGAAAGTGAAAATCCAAAAAAGATCAATAAATCTCCGATCAGTATCATCAAGAAACAATCAGCACTTCTAACATTATCCAAGCCATGTTCTGGCAAAAATATTGCCAAAGAGTCCATAGAGAACCATGAAGCTTTCTTTAGCTATGTCATAAATATCAATATAAACTCATATATGTTCTGAGTCAGTGCAAAGTGCAAATGAATACATGTACATGACTGATATTGCCAACATCTTGCCATACAGGTTCATACATATTTACCCCCCTCTCACTGACAAAAGGGCCCATTACCATACCTGGAGATTTGAAAGGCCAGAAATCACATATACAATGGTTAAACAGCTCTATCCAAACCTAAAAACACGGTGTCCATGGGATGACATGGTGTCCCTGGCTGTGTCATATGTGAACTCCAAAACAAACAGACCCTGCGCCTGAACAGTCTGTTGAGACTCATCCTCTGTACAGGATATGAAACTGTTGAATGGGTTACAGCAACGTTTGGCACACTCCACAAGTGTTGGTGCACAACAGACCATGGAAACTATTGTCTTATAAGCCTAATAAGCCTGATCTGCAAGGCCATGGAGTCCATCATTATGAAACTTATAAACAGAGCTATTGGGAGCCTACAAACACCCAACCCTACCCATTTTGGTTTGGTCAGGGGCAGATCATGGTCCTTAAACCTGCTAGACAGTTTTCAAGGCAGTTACCCAGGACATACATCAATGAAATGAGCTCCACACGGCCTACATAGACCTTGAAAAGCCATTTTCCAACATCCCACACACATGTCGTATCCACAAAATCAACAACCTGTGCATAAACACGTATGTCATCTGATGGATTGCCAACTGGGGCACAGATAGATCCCACAAGGTAAGAATTGTGGTCTCCCTGTTGGACTGTAAGCTGGTAACAACTGCTCTCTCCCATGGCTCAGTCCTGGGACCCCTCCTGTCTGGTGTATACATTTCAGAAATACAGTCAAACACACGAGGGCTATGGTTAGCAAAGTTTGTGGATGACTGCAAAAAGGTTGTCATAATTGATGTTTGGGACAACAGAGACATCCTTAAAAAGGGTCTAACTCAGACAGATGTGGTGTCAAAATTATGGCCTCGAGCTACAGTCATACAAATACAACATAGGTGCCAACACCCTAAATATGGAAGTAATAATAAGGGATCTATGGACACATGTGGATAGTCATCTCTACTTTAAGAAACACATTCACAAAGTGGTTAGAAAATCATGCTATGTGTTCCCACAAATTGCCAAAGTCTTTGTATGTAGGCCAAACGAGGTTTCCTCTTACTCATTAGTCATCAGACCCATCAGAGAGTACCACGACACACTTGCAATGAATCTGACTAGGCACCTTCAGCAGCTGGAAAGACCACTGAAGTACCCCAACAAGAGGATTACTGGCTTCAAACAGTTGCCCCATGCAACAAGACTGAAGCAACTCAATCTGTACTCTGTTGCATACTGTCTACTCAGGTGATCTCTGCCCAACAGATAGGTCCATGTCCAATGCAGAACTGATGTACATGCTCTATCTGAAGTAAACCCAAGCTCACTGTGCCACATGCTCTAGGGATATAATCATCACAACAATAAATAGAACATATTGGAGGGATACATTACTAACTCACAGACTTCCCTTGCTTTGGAACAGGCTCCCAACCTACATTAAGCTGAGTCCCTCACTGACACTCTTCCAGAGGAGCCTTGATGAGTGTATGTGAAACTGAACTGTCACACCATGGATCACTTCATCAGCTCTGCTACACAGAGGCATAGGGAACTAACCTCATGTGTGGTGATAGCTGCACACTCTGGCCATACTAATATATGCCTTCAGACAGATAGCCTATTACCTACCTATGCACCTATATATATATGTAGGGGGAACACAGTATAATAAGCCAAAGATGGATGGGCAGAGATGTGTGTGTGTAAGAGGGTGACCATGACAGGGAGCCATCTAGGACTGTCCCACCCAGCACACATCCCAATGGCACAAAAGACATGAGGTGCACATCTCACCCACTGTACATAATAGCCACCAGTACAATGAAGTACACATCTACTATCTGTAGACATGTACTTGTCACATAGGTTCATAGGTATGTAGTAGACTATCTTCACGAAGGCATATATTAGCCTAGGCAAGTTGTGCAGCTTTCACCACCCCATTGGTTAGTCTTCTAAGCCCTAGTTCTAATAGTTAGTACCCTAAGCCCCTTTCTAGTAGGGCTGCTGATGTGATGCCTGTCGTGAATTGTCTGTTTCCCATCCACTCATCAAGGTTCCTATTGAAGAGTGTCAGCAAGGGGCTCTGTCTGATGTACACTGGGACTCTGTTCCACAGTAAAGCAAGTCTCTGGGATGGTACTCTATCCCACCAGCATGTTGTATTCATTGTTGTTATGAGTTCATATCCCTGGAGTGTGTAGTGCGACTCAATTTTGTTATCCTTAGATGGAGCATGTTCATCAGTTATGTGATGGACATGGCTCTGTATGTTAGGCAGAGTGTGCCTCTGAGTAGGTGATATGCAACGGAGAACAGATTTAGTCTTACCAGTTGTGTTGCATAACACAACTGTTTGAGGCCAGTAATCCTTTTGGTGAGGTACCTCTGTGGTCTCTCCAGTTGCTGGATATGCTTAGTCAAGTACATCCAAATGGTGCATTGTACACAATGATGGGTCTGATGACTTAAGAGTAGAGGGCCACCTCTACCTCTTTTGATCCTGATGCAAACCCTTTGTTGATTAGGTGGGCCACACAGGATTTAATAATCACTTTGGCAACACGGTTGTCAAAGGAAAGATGACTGTCTACTTGTGTCCCCAGATCCCTTATTACCTTGTCAGCTTTTAGGGGGTAACACCTATGTGGTAGTTTGTGGGTACTTTGTGTTTCCCAAAGGGGATTTACTATGCATTCTTTCACACTGCGCTTGAGGCCATGATTCTGATACCACACATCTGTCTCATAGAGTCTCTTCTGGAGAATATTTGTGTCATCCAGGGAATCTATTATGGCAAACACTTTACAGTTCCAGCAAACTTAGTCAACCACAACCCTCCTGTGTTGACATGTACTTCTGAGAAGTCTATACCAAACAGGAGGGGCCCCAGGACTGAACCCTGGGGGACACCAGTTGTTACCAGTTTAGAGACTGACATGTAGTCAGCAACTCTTAATTTGTGGGATCTATCTGTGAACCAGTTTGCAAACCATCTTGTGATGTATGGATTTATGCCCAGGTTGGTGGGTTCATCAATGATACCTGACTGGGGAATGATGTCAAAGGCCTTAGCGAGGTATAGGTAGGATGTGTGGAGTTCCTTTCAATCATCTGTAGCCTGGGTAACTGTCTCAAATACATCCACCCAGTTTAGGAGGCATGATCTGCATTTGATGAAGCCAAACTGGGTGTGCTCAACTGTGTGAAGGTTCCCAATGTCTTTAATGTTGACTTCCATTATGACTGGCTCCATTGCCTTGCAGATCAGACTCATCAGGCTCATAGAGCGAGAATGTCAAGGGTCTTTTGTGGCCCCACCCCTGTGGAGTGGGAAGAATGTTACTGTGCAACATTCTATGGGTACATATCCTGTAGAGAAGATGTAGAGAGAGGTGTAGGTATCCTTGATGAATATGGACACATTCCTACCCTATGTGCTATGATCCAGGTTCTGATGCTGGAAGGTATGGAATGAGTAGTATCCTGGTAGTGCTGGTGTGCTCTCTAGAGCCTTGAACTAGGTTTCTGTTACTGCACAGAAATCAATATTCTCCATACTGAGAAGTGTCTCGAGTGTGTGCATTTGGAGGCTGAGACTTCTGGCAATGAGTAGCATTTAGCTCACTTTGTGGTTATTTGTGTTGGTTACGGGGTTGGTTTGTCCTGAGTGACTGGTGTTCCACACCTGAAGTTAACGCCTCATTGGTCTGATCCGACCATAAGCTAATTACCCTACATATCCATATTCTGCCCCCACCCCCCCATTAAGGAAACCATGTTAAAAAATTTCTCCAAAGCCAACTTCATGCTTCTTAACACAGAAGTGGTGAACTTCATGACACCCATGCATATGGACAATACAGTTACAACTACTGAATCCTACACAACTGCACCTTATAAGCACTTACATGAGTGCATGGATCATGCTATCCCAAACAGAACCAAGATGCTATCCTCCAAAAGAAGGAAGCCAATCTGGTGGTCCCCTGCCATAAACAAACTGTACAACAGAAGGAAGAAACTGTTGCAAAAGAGAGTAAAATCCCATGAGTGGAGGAGCTCCCTGGTCAGCCTCAATAAGAAGCTGCGTTCCCTGATAAAATCCTCCAAAGCTAGTTACGAAAACAAAATTGCCACTGATTCTAAAGACAACCACAAAGCATTCCATAGCTATGTCAAAAATCTCAATGGCAACACTCAGATCTGCTCTGAGTTACAGCACAATGGCACTAAATATGCAGACCCAACTGATATTGCCAACATCCTGGCAGATAGGTTCAGTGCTAACTTTACCCCCTCTCACCCATTAAAGAGCCCATCTCTATACCGGAAGAATGCAAAGTTCCTGTAATCACGGCTGCACAGGTAAATACCACACTCTCCAAAGCCAGGAGCACAGCATCCATGGGACCAGACAACATCCCAGGCTGCGTTCTACATGAACTACAGAGCGAACTGGCACCACACCTAAGTACCATGTTCAATCATAGCCATACCTCAGGCTTTGTGTCTGCTGAATGGTGCACAGTGACAGTTATCCCACTACACAAGGGGGGAGCCACCATGGACCCTGGGAACTAGCGCCCTATTAGCCTGATGAGCGTGGTCTGCAAGGCCATGGAACATATGTATCATCATGGAACTTATAAACAAAGACATTGGTAATCTCCAAACTCTGGAACACAACCAGTTCGGGTTTGTAAAAGGCAGATCATGTCTCCTAAACCTGATAGACTTCTTTGAAGTAGTCACCAAAGCCATAGACAAGGATAAGGTGGTTCACACAACCTATCTAGATCTTGCCAAGGCTTTTGACACCATCTCCCACTCTGGAATTATAGATATACTCACTAAACTAGGTATAAATCCCTATGTCACAAGATGGGTTGCCAAATGGTTCACTGACAGAACCCACACTGTGAAAGTAGCAGACTTCAAATCTGACTTCAGACCAGTGACAAGTGGAGTACAACAGGGATCAGTCATGGGTCCTGCCCTGTTTGGTATCTACTTCTCTGAAGTACAGGCTAACACAGAAGGTCTTTGGCTAATGAAGTTCACAGATGACTGCAAACTAGGAGCCATAATCAAAACTACTAACAATGTGGACATCTAACAACAGGGCCTCACTGAGACAGATGCCTGGTGTCAAAGCCATGGCCTCAAGATCAATGCCAAAAAGTGCATTGTCATCCCCTTTGGTAAAAAATCTGTACCCATGAACTACAACATAGGTGGTAGTATACTTAACATCAAAAATGTGATAAGATACCTTGGGACACAAGTGGACAGTAGTCTCTCCTTTGATAATCACATCGCCACAGTAGTCAGGAAATCCTTCTACGTGGCACACCTCATCACAAAAGGTTTCTCATGCAGAAAAAAAGAGGTCATTGTTCCCTTCTACTCATCACTCATTAGATCCATTATAGAGTACAACACCCCTTTTGGTATGTACCTCACAAGACATCTACAACAACTGGAAAGGCCGCAGAAATACCTCACAAAGAGGATTACTGGCCTCAAACACATGCCCTACACAGGCCGTCTCAAAAAACTCCAGCTTTACTCCATCGCATATCGCCTACTCAGAGGTGACCTCTGCCTAACATATAAAGCTATGTCAAACCCAGAGCTGTTGGACATGCTCCACTTAAAGAAATCCCAATCCCTCCGAGTTACACATTCTAGGGACCTAAACCTTGTCACCACAATAAACAAAACATGCCAGAGGGATAGATTCCTGTCCCAGAGACTTCCCGTACTCCAGAATAAACTACCTATCTATATCAAACAAGGCTCCTCATTAGCACTCTTCAAGAAAAATCTTGATGATTGGATGGGAAATAGGAAAGTCACCCCGGGGATCACTTCTGTGTCTCTGCTCGATAGTGGGACAGGAAAATACATTTCTTGGGTGGAAAAAGCCAGGGTACCTTTTTGGCTGGGCTTGTATAGGCCCCAAGGCCGATAGCCTAGTACCTACCTATGAACCTATGAACCTTTGAGCCTTGCTTAAAAAAGGTAATATGGGGACAGCAAGAGCCTTGGCCAGTATTCAGAAGCATAGGGGTGACAGGTGCAAACCTTCTCTAGCGAAGCAACAAGGCTTGTCTATCATGTCATCACAGGCAGACAGAGACTGGATCCCTTTTGAATGACACCAGAAGCTCAGGTAATTGTTGAAGTTTATCATCTGTCTGTTATATTTCAGTATCATGTAGGTGAAGGTAAGATGCTACTCAAGGTCAGGGTCATACCAGCCTGGGCTACATGATCATAGAGCTACTATATATCTCTTGTCATGTTGTCCTGGGAGGTATGTCTCAGATCATTCACACTGACATGTACAAAGAACACGTCATATATGTACTTTTCTGGAGTGATGTAAGTGCTTGTGTTATGTGGCGGGTCATAGCACCTGACAGATAACTGACAGTAACCTTCCCCTTGTCCAGCTGAGTGAGTGGAACATCTGTGTGCCTGACTATGGAGTCACCTATTACTAGTGTGTTGGGTATGTTGTTTTGCCTTAGGGCCTGTTGTGAGGCACACTGCTTTGGTGTATTATGTCTTTTCTGGCGTGTGCTTGGAGGTGCATGTTGCTTGCTTGTCTGCTTAGGAGGACACTCTCTCTTTTTCAGATTAATATTTGTATTCTCCAAGTATGGTAGTGTGTATTTATGTGTGTGTTTTGCTGGTGCTTATATTGTAGGTCTATGTGAGACTGTTGGTGTTGTGGTTGTATGACCCTACTCCTCTTGACTGTATTGTCCAGTACTGGGTTGACAGAGCTTAGCCACTGGTTTGATCCTGTGTGTGCCAGCATGTGGTGCATCAACCCATATATAATATGGTCATGGCCTATGCATACAATACACTCACAATACACCTAGTATGATAAGCCTGCTGAGGTTAGCAAATGTGAAAAAAACCTTTGGACAAACTGTCAGCAAGTAATATCTGTATTGTACCGTGTAACTCCATATTGCTTGCTGAAGTGTAAAGATGTACTTAGTTTGGATTAGGAACCCCACACTTGCCAACTGTATGTGTGTGTGTGTGTGTGTGTGTGTGTGTGTGTGTGTGTGTGTGTGTGTGTGTGTGTGTGTGTGTGTGTGTGTGTGTGTCTCCCTGGGGAGAGAGCAACCTTTTTGGAGACTACTCACACCCCTTAAAAGTGGTATATTAATCTTTGTCAAGTCTGATGATCTTACCATCCTACAAATATACCTGTGGAAAGGTGAAATCCCAGTAATGTGTATAATGCGTCGTGTAAAGACATACTGCTGTAGTATCATAATGCAGTTAGGTAGGGGTTTGATTCCTGCACTTGCCAACTGTGTGCGTGTTACTGTGTGTGTCTCCCTGGGAAGGAGCAACCTTTTTGGAAACTACTCACACCCCTTAAAAAATGGTATACTCATCTTTGTCAAGTCTGATTATGTCACCATCCTACAAATATACCTGTGGAAAGGTGAAATCCCAGTAATGTGTATGGCGCGTCATGTAAATGCATACTGCTGTAGTATCATAATATTTTTAGGAAGGAGTTTGAATCTCGCACTTGCTGACTGTGTGTGTGTGCTTCGAGTGTGTGACACCGTTGGTCAATGTGGAGTGGGTTTTGATTTTTCTAGTGTATGACATATCACAGTGACAACTGTATATGCATTACACATGTAAGGTAGCTGTGGGGTAAAGCCGTATACATACATGTGACCTCAATTATTTCATAGGTGAGTACTCGGCTTTCTCCATGAAAGCATCTGTTATCTTTGCCAGACCGTGCTGGCGCTTTCCAGATCTTAGGTCACCTCTGTTTGCTTGTGACAAGCTTAGCCACTGCAGTGATCCCTGGGCTACGTCTTCTGTTTCACATCCACTCATCACGGTTTCTGTTGAAGAGTGTAAGTGAGGGTTTATGCTTGAGGTATATTTGAATCCTGTTCCAAAGCAAGCAAAGTCTGGCAAAGATGACTAATCATTATAGGTGTGCAACAACCTCTGTGGATCTGCATGCAAACCCTTTATTGCTTATGTGCTCCACAGAGGGATTTCCAAAACCTTTTGGTAATGTGATTATCAAAGGAGAGATGACTAAACACATGGCTCTATGTATACATTAGTACCTGTTCCGCATTTTGGGGGCTACTGCCTATGTGGTACTCTGGGGATACTTTGTTTTCTAAAAGTGGATAACTATGCTTTCTTTGGCTTATAGCTTTACAGCATGAGTTTGACACCAGGTATCTGTCTTTATGATACCCTTTTGGAGGATGTATGTGTCATCTGGAGAATAAAGTATAGCCCACAGTATGCATTTTCATCAAACGTGGGCAGACATATCCCTACTGTGTTTGCTTGTACCTAAGAAAGCTATATGCCAAACAGGAGTGGTCCCAGGACTGAGTGTAGGTGAATACCACTTGTTATTGGCATAGAATTGTACATGGAGGCTGAGAATGTTACTGTGTGTCCTACATCTGTGCGTCAGTTGTCAGTCCATCATCTAACAATCGTTTATGGTCAGTCTGTTGAGGTTATGTATAATATCAGAATGTGGGATGGGTATGAATTTCTGGTGAGCTATAGCTTGGCTGTGTGGACCTCCCCTCCCTCACCTATAGCCTTGTTAACTGGTTTGAAGTCTACTAGGTGTAGGAGCCATGATCTGGCCTTTAGGGAATCTAAGTGGGTATGGTGCAGTGTTTGCAGGTTCATAATATCTCTGTTAATGAGTTCCATAATGCTGTGCTCCATAGCCTTCCAGATAACATTTGTTTGGCTTATAGGGTGAGAGTTTCCAGGATCTGTTGTAGTTCTACCCTTAATCAATTTATGTTAACATTTGCACTGGGTGTGACGAAGGTGGACAGGATTAGGAATAAGTATATTAGAGGGTAATCCCAGGTTTGAAGGTTAGTAGACCAAGCCAGATAGGCAGGATTAAGTTGGTTTGTACATGTGCTGAGGAGGGATGCAGAGTATATTGTGAAGTAGATGCTAAGGATGAAGCCGCCAGGTAACAGGAAAAGAGGAATGCCTAAGATGAGGTTTATGGCTGCGGTGAGAGAGTACATGCAGGTGGATGGTGTAACAGCGCAAGATGCAGAGGGCAGGAAGAAATGGAAACAGATGATCTACTGTGGCAAACCCTAAGGGGAGCATCCGAAAGGAGAAGAAGAAGAAGACGTTGTAGCTCAACACTTGTGGACTGTGAACACCATTACCATGCATCATTCCACAAGTATGTAACCTGCATAGAGGCTGCACCTGGACAGAGTGTTTAGGTGAGTGGTGACTTCATATGTCAGCTTGTGTATGACACAGCCAAGGACACTGTCCAGTACCATTGCCACTGTGGTTTGGACTTTGGTAAAGAGATGTTTTAACTAGAGTGTCTGTGAATCATCAGGTTTTACATTCTCAGGTCTGGAAATGTGGCCCTTGAGTAATGACAGGGTGGTGAAATCCGCATTCAAACTGTCTAACAAGAAATTGTTAATGTCAGTCAGATAAGTGTACTTTGTGACCATTTACATTAACTGTGACCCGATCTGTGATTTCTGTTGTAGATTATAAACAACACTAAAGAAAGCATTAGTGTTGTCTTTGGAATCCTTGCCATTTTGTATTTTGAAACTTGCCTTGTATGTTTAATGAGGGCTTGTATTTTCCCAATGATACTGACCAGAGAGGTTATCCCTTCTTGGTATGTAACTCTTTTTTGGTATAACTTCACACCTTCTATTATATATTTAGTTTATGGCAGGGGTCCATGAGACTAATGCACTTTTACTGTATAAGTGAGAATTTTTTGTGTTTGTGATAGCACGGTCCATGCAACCCTGTAGGTGAACAGCGTGCATTACTAAAGGATTATGCAGCTGGGACAGTGTTAACCTTAGTAATGCAAACCAATGACAGATAGCAACAACAGCATCACCCACAGCACAGTGTTAACCCATGTCATACACACACATGCGTACTCAAGTTCCAAAATGTGTGTAGTACAATGCATACTGGCCACCAATAGAAACTATGGAGTGTTAACACTAGCCAATACAGGGCATGTCACCCTGCCCATGTGTCCAATATGCATGTACATGCAGACAGTGCACCTCCACTATGTTCACAAATGGACACCTGCAAACGTGTGTTGCACACACCCCATACTTACTGTCAACTGTATAATGCATGCTGACACAACTACACACATCAGCCAAGTGGCACATGGGCAAACAAAACACAATTGGAATAAACACTGGTGAAAACAATACAACATTGCTAATTACAGCTTTTGTGCATCATGCCTGCTCAGCTACACCTTCAAGGATATCATTACACTTTAATGCTGACAACATGCTATACATTCAACCATTGCTATACTTTATTAAAGTCACCCTGTGCATCAGTACCATGTTAGCCTGTTCCTGCATCAATGTTACAGATGACAGGAGGTGGCACAGATTTCATCATATGCATAGGGTGTGTTGTTGGTTTGCCAGAGGCCTACACTGAGCCATACAATCGATGTGTGTGTGTGTGTGTGTGTGTGTGTGTGTGTGTGTGTGTGTGTGTGTGTGTGTGTGTGTGTGTGTGTGTGTGTGTGCCTGTGTGTGTGTGTGTGTGTGTGTGTGTGTGTGTGTGTGTGTGTGTGTGTGTGTGTGAGGGCCATGAGTACTGTTATGGGCCAATGTTGATGTCATGTGTGCGGGTATGTGTTTGCCCTAGGTTTCTGGTTTATGTGTGTGTGTCTGCATGCACACAGTTCCACCATGTGGCTGCCATATACAGAGATTTGTGAGACAGCTACAGACTGTACCTGGCAGGCTTTACAGGGTGGTAGGTTGGCATAATGGTTAAGGTGTTTAATTTACAGACACAAGGTGCAGGGTTTGAGTCTCACATGCGATAATTGGCTAGGCTTAAAATGGCTCCCAAGGGCAATTAGCCTAGACCTAATCTATGAACCTATGAATCACCATCTCTGGCCATGGATACGGAACCTGTGCCTGGCAGGGGTGCTATAGACAGTATCAGGTACTAATCCAGATTGGGTACTATCCGAAGAGATTGACATATGTCCACTGGATCCAGGTCCCTGCTGGGACTGGCCACAGCCACGTGCATGTGGTCTGCTAGTACGGTCTATGGGTAGCCCCCCCAACATTGCTGCGGCTGGTACTAGCACTATGAGAGTGGCTGTGACTTGCTGGACATCCACGGTGACCTCCAGCTGGTGATGTTGCTGGCATACATCCACATCAATGTCTCAACCATCCTGCACTGTCCTGATATATGGACATGAGATTGTGGAGGATATCCTATGTCTCACCCCAACGTCTATCAATGACCTCAGTGTAGTTACGTATGGCACCTGCTAGGTCATGGATACTGTCATTTACAGAGGTGTAATGAGCCCTCTGTACCCTTAGCCCCTGTCTGGTGTACCACTCCATTCATGTCTGTGCCTCCATGACAGCCTGGAACATGCGTGTGGTAGAAAGAGGTGTGGTACGTCTGCCAGGGGCATGATGACCAGCAGTGCTCTGACGAGAACCCCTGGGCATCTGCCTATGTGATACCGTTCCAGACATCTGTCTATGGCTGCTGTGTCCTGATACATGTGCCATAGATACCACACTGTCGTGGCCAGTGCCAACCATACACTGTCTCTCAGCTAAGGGCAGTGGTGATGTTGAATGTACAAGCAGTTTGACTGTGTGCATGGATGGGGTGGAGACTTGTATACTGTCAATTGGTGGCCCAATAACAGACCCTGACAAACCTGCCTGTGCCTCAACACACCTATCTTCATAATCACTGTCTGTCTCAGTGACATCAGGTTCCCTGCTCTACTGAACCAGCCCCACCTTGCTACCTGTGAGAGGAAAACAGGAAACACACTTTAAGACCTGAACATCACTTCAGACCACATGCACACATGTACACATGCACACATGCACACATACAAAACTACACTCCTCCTGAAAGCAGACACACACAACATCTGCAATCACAGTACATACACAATAGCAGGTGATGGTGGGGTACAGTATCACAAGCAAAACAGTCATATCACACATGTCGGCATGCAGGACATGTGTTGCTCAACAGTATGCAGTGCAAGTGTAGTCAGTCCTTGTTACTAACAGTATACACTTTGATGCATGTGTTTTGTTATTAGGTGATAGCCCTCCCCCAGGAACACAATGCATACATAGACACAACATTGCTGTGCAGGTATTCATAACCCTGTGATGTACTGTACACCATAACTCACAGGTGTACATACCATTTCTGGATGTGTATCTCTGTGCCAGATAGGTATCCAATGCTGATTACAGCCTCTGTGCCTTTAGCAAATAATTGTGAACACATTTTTAGCACATGCATGATGAGTATTCACACAACATCATCAGTGGTGCATGGATAATTGATGGAATATCATTCGGCCACATACCCAATGTACGGTAATTATGGTGAGTGTAGATCATATTGTGGACATGCCAGTCTCATCCATGACATGGCATGCTAAAACACAACTGCATATTTAAATAGTACACATAACCAATATGTGTCATATGACCTAGCCACTCAATAACATCACGAGACATATATGTATCAGTTATGCAAATGGTGATTGGTATGCATACTGTTTAGAGGTGCATATGTGTGCACAAACGCATCATTATGGTGTGTAGCAATGACAGCTATGTGTAGTACTGTGGTTACAATAACTGGATAAGGTATAGTATCATAGGCCATCATCATGAAGCATCAGGTGGTCACTCAAGGCTACAAATGTTTCACAAACCAGCACTAATCATGCTGTGCCGGAACTGTACTACCTTGGCTAAATTCACCATTTCACAACCAGTTGTTACGTGAGTTTGTAAGGAGGCCAATAAGGAGCATTCCCTGATATGACTGTGTAGTGTGTTGCAGAGTGTTTAAATGCCCCAGGATAGACCTCTACCCCTCAGGTATATTATGTGTAATGTGTGGATGAGATTTTGGATACTGGAGTGTATCTTTACAGAGGGTTTGGGAATCCTTTATGTGTAGCATGTTAAAATGCTCTGTGTATGACATAGATGTGTATGTTATGTGCATGTTGAGTGCCAACTGTGCCTATCCAATGGTCACTACAGTCTAGCCACATTTATGTGAGATGGTCTGGGTATTGCATGTGTTTGAGGCAGCTAATCACATTAGTGAGATGTGCGTGCTCTTACACCAAACATGCACAGCATGCATTATGGGTAGGTGTGTTACATTTGTACATGGCCTACACCTTAACGATGACATGCACTTTTTATTTACAATAATAAATGCAGAACACACTCACCAGCATCTGTCTGCTTCCTTGATGTCACCCCAGAGGTACCTACATAGAGATGAGACAGTTTGTCAGTGGCCACAACTGTGGCATTGCTACTGTGTGTTTGCAGTCTTACAGTACAACAGTTTACATTCACAGGGCTACAGATTATGTTCCAAATTATCAGTATTGCACAACGACAGGCTCCACATCTTTGAACGACATACTCCAAATCTCACATATGCATGATCTACCAATACAGATAACAGTAGTCTACAGATATGCCATGTTACCTGCATGCACCATGTGTGCTTGCTGGGTGGCTCCAACCTCCATCATGGTGTATGTCTGTTGCTATTGTTGTTGGGCAGGTGCCACCAGGCTCATGAGCAGCTCCTCCACTCTGGTGAGGGGGGTGGATATTAACAATACCCCCTGTTGCAAGCTGTTGTCTACGCACATCAGCGGCACACTGACAGACATGTCTGAGAAGATCACTGCAGTGGTGGCGTACCTGCTCATATGTCCGGTTATGCAGGCCTATCTTATTGACCCTGCGGACATCTTGCCACATTGCAGTACACTCCTGCTGGTCCTGGCTGGTTCATGAGAACATGAGACGGTAGTGCTGAATCATTCTGCTAGTAAAGATATCATCTTCAGCACTACTGCAACTCGGGTTCCTGTGGTGGGCCATGATCCCTGGAAGACATAAATACAAAAATATGTCTGAGCAAGTCATATGGCACATTTAACATTATACAGTACAGATAGCACTGAACTGCCATATATAGCAACCTATAAGCTAACCAAGAGTGAAACACGTAACTGCCACTTATCACTGCTCACCCCACAACTGCTTGGAAGTGCCTGGCTCACTCTCTATCTAATGAAACATGTACTGCACAGCAACAAAATAAAATCACTATACAAGACTATAAAAGGGTACCTGGCACACTGTATGCAACACGATGCACCACCTAGCCACAGCAGATATACATCAAGCTGATGTGTAAAGAAATATATCATCCATCACAATCAGTGTAAGGTCCAGTAAATGTATCACTATTATACCACACAACTTGTTAATGCCAAACCCATGGCCAAAATATGTGCACAATTGGGAATATAGGTCACATACTGCTGTAGTACACTATGAATGTTGCTAGATACGCAGTTATATGTATTACCACACATATGTCAAAGGACATGTTACAGACATACCCTTACACATGTCAGACATAATTACAGGACACAAAGGTATGACAACCCAAATAAGCTTTCAGTGTGTACTATACAGTACTGTGTGTCTGTACTTACACAACCTTAATCTTGAGAAATGTAATATGTGATGAATACAGGGACCACACAAAACAATGGATGCAAACAATGTAGACATACACCATAGTTTGCTGTACAGGCCCAGAGCTTCATTTAGTACTACAGTACACAAAGGATTTGCATTCAGCATCGGTACCAATCAATAATCATAGATGTAGTGCTTTAGCCTCCAATGACACACTCTAGTTAAAACCAAGGGACTTAATCACACTGTATGCAATAGCACTTGTTCTGCCTAGCAACAGAATACACAACTTTTACTAGGATCAAAGCAAGGACCCATAATACCATAACATAAACAGTTTCCCACTAAGCTATCCCACAGATACATATCTTTGACGTACTCACAAACATATTGACCATCACAGTCAATCAACAGTACAGATAATCTATTACTACAAGTAGATGTAGGTGTGTATGAGTATATATAAATATATATATAATATGTATATATAAATATATATATAATATGTATATATAAATACATATATATATATATATATATATATATATATATATATATATATATATATATATATATATATAGGTATATAGATAGATAGATATATATATATATACATATACACATCCATTTGTCTACATATACATATATATGTAGGCACATATACACTTCACCTTTCATAGTGAGAATATCAATTATACAATGGATGTAAGGTGTACAGTAATGTAATAAAATCGCACAGTCTTGGGATAAATGCACTGAAGGTGTTCACAGCCCAGGTAGCTTTAGTAGGTCTTACTAGCTTCAACATTGCAAACTGAACAAACCACCCACAGTGTTTAACCACCACATGTCATATAGCAGCACAGTATGCTGTCTTGTTTGTCACACACTAAAACCTACATACAACTATGCGCATACTACCCTTCACCAACATATATATCCCCCCCTTCGCAAACAGTTGCAATATGTCCCTTGATCTATGCACATATACAGATGTGAATATATATGACACATATATATTTATCCGTATGTGTGTGGCATAGACACACATGGTCCACACTGTTGTAAGTCCCTGGACCTCACAGCTGAACTGTTGGGCCTTGCTGCAACACAAACAGGTGTCACATATGAACACAGACTAACATTAGGGGGCTATATATGGCAACAGATGCTAGATAAGCATATTAGACTGCTACAGCAGTTGCCAATGCTAAGCTACACTTTAATATGACTATCATGCATGTGTTGTTCTGTCACACCCATGTTTATATAATGTTAGTGCTAATCCCCCCAACAGCCATTGGCCACACTACTATAAAAAACACAGATAACATGGATCAGATCTTTGACATTTAATGCTGAGCTACACATTTCACAGGTATGTCCCACTGCCCACAGGTACACACAGTATTGTCCATAGCAGTAGTTAAGCAGAACATCTGTGCATAAAGAAGCACTGCTGCCACATATGAATGTTTCACATTATGTAGACTATTCTTCAATAACATCTACTACATGCCAGTAAATACATATGTGTCACATACCTTTTCTTTGTATAATTTGGTAATATTTCTTTTTCCTTTTCTCTGTCTCTCTCTCTCTCTCTCTCTCTCTCTCTCTGTCAGTCTCTGCAATAGAGTGATTGAGTTTGTTGGCAGAGACTGCAGCCTGCTTTTGTAGGAATTTGCACATGAGTATGTGATGGCCTCTGCACCAATTAGTGGCCACCATTTGCTAATTGCATGCAGCCTGCTGTGTAGTAATTGCAGTAATCACTGTCATAGCAACCCAGTACTATAAATTGCTGACTCATGTAGGCATGGCCCTTTCAGCTTTCCAAGATGGAGATCATCCTTGTTTGGTGTGGACATCATTGTTTAAAACAGAAGGTTGGTGTAGTTCTTATATCAGAAGCCAGGAGTGTAGCCAGAGATTTACATTTTGTACTCAGACCTAATGTTGCTGCTTCCAGTACCCACTTGTCAGTGTAGAAATGTACTCACCCCTCAAAATGCTACCCCAAGATACATGGAAAGGTGTACTTTCTTTTCAACTGTTACAATTAACTGCCATACAAAGCTAGTTATAGAGATGTATTCCTTTGGCACAAGAATTGTTTGTGAACTGCTATACTGTGAATATTAATTTACTCAGTTCTAAACAGTTTGTGCTTTTTTAGTGTTGACATTAGCATGAGCTGCTCAGAAAAACTGGACACATTTCAGTACTGTGAGTATGCTTACCTACATCCTTGGTAGAGCCTGCACACACAGGCATATTCTACATTAGGGTAGGGTTGCAGAAGTACAGAGAGTGTAAGTAGTACTGTGTGGATTTTATCTTGCTGGACTTACAGGGTTGCTGTGTACATGTTAGTTTATGAAGGCAAGTAGTCTGTCTGCGTAACTCCCAACTGTGGACCTATCTACATGATAGCCAGAGAATAGCCTGTCATTTTTTGACTGTGCACCACACAGGTCTTTTCAGCAATAGAGCAATGGCATTCTTACAGTTGGTTGCTACCAGTACATGGCTACATCCATTTGTATTTCAGTGTTGTATTCCTACATAAGGGTATGCTTCCGAAACTCCTTCCAAAGCTATTTGCACAGTGTGTAACAGCAGAAAGGCTAATATGCCTCTGTGTTTCTGCCTCTGCTAGACCTCTCAACCAATCAAGTACATATTTGAACAGACTCAGGGAAAAGTCAAGAAAAAGTCAGGGACAATCAGGGACACTTTTAAAATATTAGTGCCATTAAGTTGAAACATTAAGAGAATCAGAGCATATTAATTAATACACCTATTCTGAAGTAAAAGAAGTGTCTAACTCTTAATTATTGTCATTATTCATTAAATGTAATTCACCACCTTTCTGCCCAAAGTCAGTAGTTTTAGGAGGGATTCAGAGGGACAGAGCTACAATTTGTGTAAAAATCAGGGACATCCCTGAAAATTAGGGACAGTTGGGAGGTATGGCCTCTGCCCTAAACAGGTATGCCAGTGTTTGTCCTGCTGTGATGCTGTGTGGGGTTGTAAAGTGATGGTGTAACATTATTTCCTGCTAGAATGGCTGCTTCTCTTATCACAGTCATGTAATGTAATCCCACAACAACTGTTGGTCAACATCCACAGAACAAGTTGTGTGGTATGGTATTCCTAATTTTCCTTTACATTCATTCATTCTGATGCATGATATAATTATTTAAGCACCAACGTGATGTATATCTACCGTGGCTTAGTGGTACTTCATGTTGTGTATTGTGTGCAAGGTCTGGGGTACGAGACTTACAGAGGTGTTTTATTTTGTTCCTGAGCAGAACAAGGGCCCTCACCTACAGAGTGACTAAGGCATTTTTAAGCAGTTGTAAGCGAGTTTGCGTGGGTTTGTGCAACGCTGCGCATTGCGTAGCCAAGCGCAAACAAGCGCAAACCGACTCACTACTGCTTAATAGTGCTTACTCCCACTCACCCCTGTGCTAATTTCTTTGAAAGAAAAGAAAAATGGGGAGATAGGAAAGTGGTGAAAAAGGGGCACAAAGAGTGAAAAACAGTATGGAAAATAGCTAGGGATGTGCAGGACGGGTGTAGGGAAGGTCCATAGCTGCCCATTTCTTCAACAGCAACAGCTGTGCATATGCAATAAATTTGGAGGTAGATATGAACCCTTCAACCCCTGAGAGAGGGGTGAGGACAACAAAGTATGTTGTAATGCCAATTAAATAACATTTCATGTGTCCAGTGGACATGTGTGAAAAATGGGCAGCTATGTATGGGATGTAATTTTTTTTTTGGGAGCAGATTGCCCTTTTATTTTATTTTTTTAGATGAGAGTGGAATGTGGGATAGGGGAAGTAGGTATATTTAGGGAGATAGGTTGGGGAGGTAAATAGAAAGACAAACAAGACCCATACAGGAGCATTATATGACACATGTGGTGGGTGAACACCTTTGACGGGGAGGGATGTTTGGAAATCGCAAGCCCATGAGCCCCCAGATGGAAACAGTGGGACTGAGGTCACCACCCATGGGCAGTCACCACTGCACCTTCATGGCCAAGAGGGTGGCTGTGCTGGGGGCTGTGTAGGAGGGGCAGGGTGGCCCAGGAGTTGCACCACTCGAGCCTCAAGCTGGCGTAGAGGTTCTGCAACAGGACGTTCAATCTTTCTACGCACCACAGCCCGGACCATTTAAAGGGTGATAGGTGCCCCTCCACCCACACTTGCATGGGGGGCCGAGCCCCATCCCCTGCAGCTCTTCCACATGAAGGTGGCACAGGGCCAATGGAGGAGGAGGTCCTAGGCTGGGCACCAGATCTGCTGGTGCCAGGTGCCATGGCCAGCTGAGGTGGGACAGGTGGGTCCACTGAGACTGGCCTTCCCATACGAACCATGTTTTGGAGAGTTTAATAAAAGATATGGGTTAGTAACAGTCAACAGCATTCCCAATTAGTTATAACAGCATGCAGAAGTATTCCCATTAAACCAACACACATGCATATATAGAACAATAGTGGACATTACAACAGCATGCAGGTTGAATTGATGGCAACAGGCCACCAATATTGTGGTATTTTAACCGGGCACATGCATAGAAATAAATGCATATATTTATAAACCAATAGGACATATGTCCCAACAAATGTTTTGAGATTAGACATACTGATTGAGGTGTGGAATTGCATTTTTTATGCACATACAGTAGGGTGGGAAAAGATAGCTCAATTAACAACTTATATATCCTTCTAGTTTTCACTGCATTCCTATTAACTGCAGTTATATGTCCCTTACATGTATTATTACACTACCCAATGTCCTTATATTGTGCAACTGGATTTTGCTAGATCATTATATACATGAGCTGCATCTTACATACAAACTGTCCAAGATGCAGATGTTACTGCTACATATTTTGAGAGTTGCTCACACACACTACTGCTAAGATGGTACACTGACAGATCTACTTTCATATAATTATCTAGATATGTTCAGGTGAAAGTATCAGTTATATGTTAACAGCTCCCTACATTTCTGGCAGCACACTGACATTTCTGGGGAACACAATACCAAGCATCTCATGTGCCAGATTAACCTGTACATGCCTGCCATGAACCAACAGTTGAGGGCTGTATGTATGCATACAAGCTACTGGCACTCCCTTCATCCACGTTATATGGGCCTACCCAAGTGTGGGTTGACACTGCTTAATACAACACTACTATTTGTAGAATGCAACAGTACAACAACATATCAAAGAAAATGACACAGACGCACTCCATGAATCATACATTTATTAAAGGATTATTACACCTTTATTTATTGGGTTAAAAGACTTTTTGAAGGCTCTCTCATTTATTTTATATAACAGTACATGCAGAATAATTACTAACCTGCCTCATGACGCAGCCTTTGCAGCCTATCTTCATGGGCTTGCTGGTTCATAGCTCAGACACCTGCAGCTGTGAAGTAAATGCAGTGATATTGAGACATACCTATCCATAGTATAGACAAGCATAGCAATTCTTAACTATTTAATACAATGGCTACTTACTCAGTACTGGGGCATTAGGCATCATACAGGATTCCTAGATCCACTGGTCCAGCTGATCCTCCCTACATCGCTTCAGGTCAGAATAATGGTGCCTGACCTGCTCACCAGTCCGAGGAACACCAGTGGCACTGGTGAGATCATGGGCAAGATTGTTCTAGGCCTCCATTTTATATTGGGCACCCTGGTACTGGCCCCGCAGGAGTCTTTCTTCATGATTGTGGACAAGGAGCCAAACCATTACTTTGGACTCCTGGATGCTCCAGTGTTGCACTCTAAATCGAGTGCCTTCACCAACACCAGGTATGCTGACTGCAGAAGGAAGCTGCAACCAGTTATAGCAAGTATTCCCGCACTTATTTGAGATTGGCCAGTTTTGGAAAAACTCAGCTGTAGGCACGCCTGCTTAGTTGATGTTGGCAATGTTTAAAATTTCTTTGATAGATATGTGTCTGTTGAAAGTGCATGTTTGTGAAATGCTGTCATGGCTTAGTGGTTAAGTACTGTGACTATAGTGCACAGTATCCTGAGTTCGAGTCCTGTCACTGCTTTTTATTTTCCTGCTGGGCAGACCTGACTGGTTAAGGTACAGTAAAGCAGGTGTGAGTGTGTTTAACTGACTTTACTCAACTTTGCCCAACTTTGCCCAACATTACTCAACGTTGTTCAATGTTGCCCGACATTGCGCTGGTTAGCGCGGTGCACAGCTTCGCACAAATACGTTGCGGTTGCACTGGTTTGCTCAGTGCACAGATATGCTCAACTGTATTTAAATATGCTCAATAATGGTACAATGTGCTTAGCAGTGCTTTATATTGCTTAAAATAGGGTACTCATGCCTCAGAATGCATAACCATTTCACCTTTATATATATATATATATATATATATATATATATATATATATATATATATATATATATATATATATATATATATATATATTATATATAAAATTTGTTCACTACTACATTTAACATTTCAATGCTTTTTACAAAACTTATGCATAAAAAATTTCAGGAAATATTTTTGTATACAGATTTCACACAGAAAATGGAATGTGCAGTAGTGGGACTCAAACAGGGAATGCCTTCTCTTTGTGCGAAGGCTCTAACCACTACACTATCGCTATTTTGCTTAATTTGCATATATTTTTCTTATTATCCTCTTCTGATGTCTAAGCTGATAACTGTAGCTAAGGAATGGGCAAACCCACGCAGCTACGGGCAGCTATATCGGAAGAAAAAAATTATTTTTATTTTTAATTTTGTAAGTTGTTTGACATATGGGGGAGTGTAGTGTTACATTGTACACATGTGAGCGGACTCGCTCATGTAACTCAAAATTGCGGCATTTCTTCATTGCAGGGGCGTGGATTTTTGGACTGCTTGGCAGTCCAACATGCTCCTACACTCATCTATGCTCCATGTAAGCTTTAGAGTTGAGGCAGCGCACCCTCATTAATATGCATGGCGCGCTGCCATCATGCTCTTACACTGGCGCTTGCATGTACGACTAATCTAGTCATACACAGAAGATTAGTAAATCTGGGGGCTTGTTAACTTAAAGGATTTACTTTTCCATTGGGTGGATAACCTTTGGCTTAGTGTAATAGTTATTTATTTATTTATTGTCTTTGTTAACCGGGAAAGTCCACTAGGCCTGTAAAGAGCCCATTTTCAGTGGAGGCCCAGGGAAAAAAGCTCCATAATGATACATACAATTAGAGTGAAAATTACTTAGAAAAACAAGATAGTACAATACAGTTACACTGCATGAGACTGGTAAATAGCAGCAAAGGTGTATGAAGAAAAATACAATCATTAGCATGTAATAATACAATTATTGACATATAAAAATCATATAGTACAATTATATTGCAATACTTTGTGTTATAGAGGCAACAGTGTTGGAATAAAGAAAAATAAAATCATTGATATGTACAAGGAATGACAGACAATTTCTGAGAATATGTTTTTGAATGCTATTTACATTGATGCACAGGGTGAATTCAAGTACACAAGAAAGTGATACATTCCAGGTGAGTCGCTGTGAGGAGATTATGCAGAGAGTTAAAGACAGAGAGGGGTATAAGTGGGGAGGTTGGATAGGCCTGATGAAAGTGACAGGGAGAAGTATGGAAATTGATGTGAAAGGTTAGAGGTATAGCACTGGGAGGTGAAGTCAAAAGTTGTGGTTGTGTGTTTGGGAACAGGGGCATAGCCATTTAGAAGAGAAATGCAGTTTGAGGAAAATTTTAAAGGAGGTCAAGTTGCTAATTGCTCTGAGTGATGGGGGGAGATTATTCCATGCCTTAGATACATAGTAGGAATACAACATTTGGCTGCTTACAGTTTGGGTTTCTCAATGAATAGTAGCATTTTGTTTTCAGACCTTAGGAGCTGGTTTTGATGATACATGGACAAAATGAAAGAAAGGGAAGGGCAAGATTCTGGGTGGTAGATGAGCCTATGGGCTGTAGTTAGTTGTAGGAATGTGAGATAGTGTTGGGATTCAGGCCAATTAAGTTGATGCAGAGTGGAACAATGATGGGTAAGATGTTTTGCATTTGTAGCAAATTTGGTGACTCTGTTATAACAAGGGTCTAGTTTTGCTTGCTAGGAGGACTGTAGTTTTGTGAGGATAGGAGCACCATATAGAAGTGCAGGAAGGAAGAGGCCAGAGCCTTTGTAGCAGAGAGACTGAGAAAATAGGTGTGCCTGTACAGGGCACCTAGTTTTTGATGTTTATTTTTATGTTACTTTAAACGTGCAGGTCGAATGTTAACTTGTCTTCAATGATGACTCCTAGTAATTTGGTGCTGGGGACAACTTCAATAATGGTGTTATTTTGGGAGTGAATGGAGAGTAGTGATTAGTCCACAAATCTGGATTTAGTGGGGGTAAATATTAATAGTTTTGTTTTATTGGGGTTGAGAGCTAGATGGTTGTGGGACATCCAGGTCTCTGTGTAAGTAAAGGCTTCTTGGGTGAGATACGGTAAAGTGGAGGCAGATTTAGCAAAGCAGATGATAGCTGAGTTATCTGCATATTGTATGACTGTGCTATGGATGAGAGGGGAATGAAAGTTCTTGACAAATATGCTGAATAAGAGGGGACCCAGTATTGATCCTCGGGGGACGCCTGTGTTTGTGGTTAGGAAAGGGGAGGACGCATGTAGCCATTTAGTAGATTGCTGCCTGTTGGTGAGATAGTTAGTGAACCACAGTATGGTAGGGGGAGACAGTTGGAAAATGGTGAGTTTATTAAGAAAGAGGGAGTGTGATATGGTGCCAAATGCCTTTGAAAGATCTAGAAATAATGCTGAGACTAAGTCTCCAGCATCTCATGCTCTGTTTACCATGTCAAGGTATGAAATGAGGGCTATGTTAGTACTATGTCCTGGCCTAAAGCTATGTTGAGTGGGACAGACTATGTAGTGTTGTATCAGGTGACTGAGGAGCTGGGAATGGATACATTTCTCTGGAACATTTGAGACTGGGGAGAGAATGGCAATGAGGAGGAAATTTCAGGGTTATTGCCACCTTTTTTAAGTGGTAGAATAAATGCTTTCTTCCAAATATCAGGTATGCAAGATTCCTGAATGTATCTGTTTAGGAGGATGCTGATAGGATATGCAATGGTGGAGGCTGAGAGTTGTAAATATTTAGCAGGTAAGTTATCAGGGGCATTAGTACGGGGCTCGAGTTTATGAAGAAGTTTTTTGATAGTGGAGGTGGGAATGGGTGTTAGTTTGAAGGAAGGAAAAGGATTCGTAGGTGAGTGCAAAGGTGGAATATATGTTGAGTTGGCATTAGTAGGTGGGAAAGTGGTAGTAAGTTTTGTTATGGTGTTTTTTAAAGTAACTGTCAAAGAGAGAGGCTATTTCAGGTGGAGTTTTTTTCAGGGTTTGGGCAAGGGTTATTGTTAGATCCAGTGTGAAGTAAGGAGCTGATTGCACCCTCAAATTTCTTGGGGTTTAGTTTGTGTTGGTCTTGGATGGCCTGGAAGTATTATGTTTTGTTTTTTATGACTAGGTGTTTGGCCTGGTTACAGAGCAGTTTATATAGATTGAGATTAGACAGAGTTTTGTTTCTTTGCCAAGCTTTCCAAGCTTTGTCCCTAGTGGCCATTACTTGCTTTGTGGAAATTGCATGTTTTGACTTAATCCTTTTAACTGGAGTGGGGCAAGTCTATTTAGGATCTTGAGAAATGTAGAATTAAAGAACTCTACAGCTACATTAAGTGGGAGAAATTTTAGTGGGCTCCAATTGGTTTTATTGAGAATGTCATTGAAGGTGTTTGGAGAGAAATGGGATAGGTCTCTGCTGTATCTATATTGGTGGACGTTTGGTATGGAGATGGGCTTACATATTATGAATGCTGGAGAGTGGTCATTGATACTATTTGGGAGATTCCCTGAGGTGGTAATTTTGTCTGGGTCAGAGACCAAGATCCAATCCAAGATAGAGACTTTGTTTACCTTTGCACTGGGTCTTGTGATGTCAGAGATGAGCTGCATATAGATATGAAGGTTAATATTAGTAGAGGGGGTTTTAGTGGACATGTCTAGCCAGTTAATGTTAATGTTACCTGGGATGATGGTTTCATTTATGTTGCTTGTTGCCCAGGCAAGAAGGTCTTCAAGAATGGGAGTATTATTGTCTGGGGGAATGCATATGACTATTATGCAAAGGGTTTTACAGTTGTTAAGTTTTAGGAAGGTAACAAGTAGCTCTGCAGTGGAGAAAAGGGGAATTGGTTTGGAATATGGGATTACTGTAAAGGAGTTAGGGAATAGAAAAGTGATTCTACCACCATTTTTTGTAGTCTATCAGTTCTAAGGTAGGAGTAGTTTGGGGGCAGAAATTCAGAATCTTTGATGGATGGTTTTAGCCAGGTTTCAGCGATGGCACTAAAGTCTAGTTTATGTTGATTTAGCCATGCATGCAGTTGGGGAACTTTATTTCTGATGCTTTGGAGATTGATTGTGGTGAAGTTTATGGATTTTTGTGAAGTAGGGGGAGTTGGGAGAGGGATGGAGAAGGGCCAGGGTTGGGATCTATGTCATCACAAAAGACTAGTTTATTGAGTGAGGAGATATAGATAGGAATGGTTTTCTTTTTTTGGTAAATACACAAAAAAAACAGGAACAGGCAGTCCTCTTCACTTAAGAAACGTATTTAATAAACTTTAAGTGCGTCGGTTTCAGTACACTTTTCGTCGGAACATATGCCCAACTTCTTCAGAAGTAAGACGAACATCAAATGGCACACAGGAATACACCTTACATATATTAACTAGTTAATTAAGAGGGTTGGTCATCCTTCCTTAGATCACAAATGGTTGCTATAGAAATCAATTAATTCAGGACTTTTCCACCCATTAGTTTGTAAGTGCCGCCTTAGCGTTATCAAATAACTAGTGTTGCCTTCAACCATCGGAGACCAACCACCAACCAGCGGCATTCAAATTCATTAAAAACAAACAATCTTACAATATATCCTAAATATTAAAAATACAAATTAAAAAATAGAAGTTAAAAAATAGAAGTTAAAAAATAAATAGAAAGTACATTAGGAAGTACCATGTAGTTAAAAGGTACACACACTGAGCCTACACATAGTTCTTAACCAAAATAAGTCCTTGAATATGTGAGTCAATTCCCCCCAGTATGTAATTACCCGCAAGCATATATAAAATAAAAATTCTCATTACTCTAGTGGGTAATTACCTAAGTGAATTTTAAAGTTCATAAATCGTATAGTGAACATGGGCTTGTGTACAGTTTAGTAAAAAATACCAATCACGTAGATTGAGACATGAAACATACATAGAATTTACAGGAATTCATAATATGTTTAAAAATGTACAATAATTGTACACATCATTGGACCTATGTGTAATAATAAATCTATGTTGAATAGTAGTAGTAGGTAATATTAGAGAATGGATATAGAAATATTGAGTATATAAATAGGGCTTCGTCAATTGATGTATGATCATAAAACCCCTTTGAACTGTATAAATGCATATTACCATAGAGTTTCATACCTCTGGGCCTCACACTATCACTTAGGGACATGCCCAACACTTTAGTGATCATACTCAATAATAATCTATTGTCCCTACAACTTCACCTCTCCAAGTTTTTTAATTTCAAAATACATGCAATAGAGGACATTTCGTTGATACCAGGTTTTTGATTTGCATTGGTCCGTAACTGCCAAAGCAGTTCCTTCCTTTCTAGTTTTAGAGAGTCATATCCCCCTCTTGTATCCTTAATTTGTTGATCAATTACTCTAAATTTAAAATCGTGACCATTGTTATCAACATGGTGCCTAACTAAGGCATTAGTCAACTTGTTGGTCCTAATACTGTATAAGTGCTCGTATATCCTCTCATTTAATCTTCTATCGGTCTTCCCGATGTAAAATGCTGGACAAACCGAGCACTTAGCTAGGTATACCACCAGTCTACTGTTACAATTGAATTTAGAGTAAGTACGGAACTTCTGATTGCCAATAACAAAATTTTGTCCCTCATCGATGTATTTACAATATTTGCACATTTGACACTTAGACATCCCTGGGTGAGCTGTGTACATTTGCCCTGCCCCTTCCAGTAATTCCTTCAAGTTTTTCCCTCGTTTATATATCATTTTAGGTACTAGTGGCAAAATAGTATGTAATTCATTATCGTTGCACAAGAACTCCCAGTTTTTCAAAAATATATTTCTTATCACATGAGAGTCCAAGTTAAATGTGCATATAAACCCATGTTGGAAGTGTTGATCACTACCAGTTGGTACCCTAACAACCTCTACCTCATCCCCATTTCTATTGGCATTGCTTAGCAGGGGAACGTATTCCTTTAACCTTCTTTTACGCTTGACTTCATCAGTAATCTCAAGGACAAATTCAGTTGGATACCCACGTTTCAAGAAGAATTGGGTTAAAGTCCCACATTCCTCCATGAAATCATCGTCATCGCTAATCATCCGTGCTGCTCTAACAAGCTGCCCCTTCAATACCGATTTCTTCTGGTGCATAGGGTGGCAGCTTGAGTAGTGCAGCATGGAGTTAGAATAGGTCTCTTTACGATGTATTTTAGATAACCATCTCCTGTTAACATAGTCTTTTCTCAGGTCTATGTCAAGGTAGTCTATTCTATCCTTGTCAAATTTGTATGTAAACGAGAGGAAGCTAGTAGACGCATTAAGGATCGACATTAGTTCTTTTATCTCTAGTTCAGTTCCTTTAAAAATCAAGAAAATATCGTCAAGGAACCTCTTGTACAGTACTAATTTGGTCCAAATAGCCTCCACTGTTAAGATATTCATCCTCTCCCAATACGTCATGACTAAGTTGGCAATACTCCCTCCACTCGGGGACCCCATGGCCACCCCAATTTTTTGATGATAAAGGTCGTTATTAAACATCAAAAAATTGTATGAGAGGATAGTATCGATTAGCTCACCCACCAGTTGGATTTCGTCATTTGGTGCGTTCAAAGCTCTCAACATTTCACTAACCCATTCATTGGCTATGTCGTGGGGGATAGATGAATAGAGATCTTTCACGTCGATAGTGACCAACAGTGCATCAGGGTAGAAATCTACTGTGTTGATAGTCTCCAGAAAACTCCATGAGTCTTTAGTTATCTGGAGTTCTTTTTTGACATACTTCTGTAGAATCTTGTCGAGAACTTTACTACAGGTATAAGTAATGCTCTTCCTACCATCAACCAGTGGTCGCATAGGGGGGTTGTTGATGTCCTTGTGGATCTTAGGTATTTCTTTTTTTGGTGTTAGAAGTACTTGAAATTGTGGTAGTGACAGAGGCTGAAGTTTGGGGAGAGGATGATTAGTTTCTTTAATAATATTAAGTTTGTACTACAAAGAGAGGAGCTGATGGCAGAGTAGCTGGGTGGTTTGTCTGAGTGGGTTGATGTGGAAGGGGAGGGTGTGGGAGGTGTGTAATGTGTTTGGAATGATGATAGTTTTAGAAGAAGAGAGAGGTAGATGGTAAGAGTAAGAAAAAAAAACAGATGCTACATACAGCCTTTTTTTATTAGGCTATCTTCCCTCATTATTCTTGGAGAGAGCCAAATCTACTCTGTTGCAATGCATGCTGTTAATGGGAAAGAGGTTGATTATCTAGTCCTGGAAAGGTAGGAGCCCCAATAAGATTTTTTTTAAAAACACCTTTATTGAATTATTACTTCTGACATAGGCAAACTTACATTTATATAAAATAAAACAAACCATATTAACATGTTCACAGTTACAAACATTATGCATCAAATATTTTCTTCTATACTTTATAATCAATTTAGCAAAACATAAGATTGGTAATTCCTGCACTCCCTTAAACCTCATTCCTCCTCCAAAACATTTTTCTGCACGTATTGTTCCCACAATTTCATTTTTTTCTATGCAATTTGCACCTTCCTTTTTCTAAGCATCTTATTTTTTATCATTGTTATGCACTACTTCAAGTGCAGTTTATTTAGACTTTGATTTCCATTTTCTAGAAAAGTAGTTTTTTTGGCAGCTACCAGAATGAAATTTCATAAGGCTTCAACATGTCTAGGCAATCCAGACCTTGTATGCCAGCTCAAAAAATAATTTCCTTAATTGCACCCATTTGCTAACCCAGTATTTCTGACATTGTACTCTGTAGGGAATTTGTAAAGTCTGTCAACTCTTTCTTCCCCATCATACCTCCAATATTTACTATCTACTTGAGGAAAAATTCTTTGGAGTCTGCTTGGGGCATAAAAATACCTATGCAAACACTTCAAGCAAATATCTTAAATCTTGTAGAGTTTGTAACATATTTAGGAGGTATACATATGCCCTCCCATTGTTTCTTTGTGAACTAAGTATCCAGTCTCTCTTCCAAATCCATTCTACCCTCCTCTGAATAATTTGTATTGCTATGGTGTAATATTTCATATGCCCTACTTATTATCCCTTTTATAACCACAGCTTCTCTTCTAGATTCAACTAAATACTCTACCAATGCAGGTCTTTCACTTAGGATTCCCCTATCCTTTCTCTTTGCCTATACTGTAATATTTATTTATTTTATTTTACATTTGTTGACCGGGCTAGTCTAGCTGGATATATGTCCATTTTCAGTAGAGGCCCGGGGAGAAAAGCTCCAAGAGTAAATTACAGATATAAAAAAACATATAGGAAACAGAACATAGACATTGTTAAATACAATTTTACAAAAAAGCAGTAAGTAGGGAACATTAAAATTGCAAACAAAATATCATGTAAATTTTTTTTTTATCAATCCCTGATAGGGAAGGCAGTCTCTAGCTTGCAGTCCAAATGTCTTCTTGGCCTCTTCCCAATCTATTGCTTTCCCTCTCTAATTATTTGTTCCCAATATCTTGGTCCTTTTGCCAGTTTTCTGCCCCTTTTGTCTATTCTGTGGACCTCTAATTGCAGTCATCCCTATCAGTAGAATCTCCTATCTGCATTTCTGTGTTGGCTTAGTTCTTAGAATACTTTCTTCTAATTTATGAATATAATATTCTGTTTGATTGTAGTTATTCTCCTTCCAAAATCCCACTCTGTACTTATTTCTTGAACGTTCCCTTAATTCGTTATCACCCCTTTCCACTTTGAAATGTAGCTTTCTGCTTGTGTTATATATAAGAGCCTCAACTGTGTAGCTCTAAAATCTGCTTTCAAATCATCAGGTAATCCTAAACCACCTTGTTTTATTAGAAGGATCAACTTATCTCACATGACTCTTACCCTCTTCCCCTCCCAGATAAAATCCTTCAGCTCTTTATGAATTGCTATCCATAACTTCTCCTGTGGTTGATAAAAATGTGCCTGACTTTTGTATAAAGGTAAAGAGTGTAAAACATTCTTTACTGCTTGTGTCTTGCTATCCATATCCATAGACATGAGCTTCCAGTTTCTCAGTTTTTGTATTATTTTTATTTAGGCTCTTTCCACATATCCTTAGCTGCCATAACAGAATCATTTTTTATCTCATGCTCCTAAATACTTCATTTTATCATGTTACCATAAATTTGGGTATTGCTGAACCAGTTCATTCATTGGTACATAGTTTACAGCTATAGTCTTTGTTTTATCTTCATTAATTTAATATCCCGAACAAATTGAAACTGTCTCAAAATGCTCCACAATGAGATGTGCTCTTCTGGTTTTATCAGGTACAAAAAAAAATAATAATGTCTGCAAATAAAGCCAACTTTTCTTAATTACCATTCACATTACATCCTTGAATTTCTGAGTCCCTTATTTTCTTTGATAATGGTTCTAAATATAATGCAAATAAAAAGGAGGAAAGAGGACACCCCAGCCTGGTCCCTGTGTTCAGACCCAACTTATCAGAGAGGCACCCTCCTAATTTGATTTTTGCCTCCAATCCCCCAGATATCATCCTAATTAACCCTATTTTCATTTCAGGGAATGCAAATGCTTCTATTACCATACTCATAAAATCCCAACTTACTCTGTCAAATGCTTTCGCTGCATCAAGACCCACTAACAACAATGGTACTTTCTTACATTCTGCTGCCACCTGGATCATCATTGTTGTATTAATGTTGTCAAATGTTTGGCTCCCCATCACAAAACCACATTGGCAACACCTTTGCCATTCTTATAGCCATTACACACATAAGCACTTTGTAATCATGAAATCCAAATATCTGGTGCAGTGCAAAAAGACCAGGAACCAAATAGAAAACGCATCAAACACACACCAAGATTAAGTGCTTTCATCTTTCGCATAGAAGACTTCATCAGAATAAAGCACACTAATTTGAGGAGTACCGGTATGTTACATAATACATAAAACTGAGCCAATGATATGGTAAAAAAAAAAATCACATGTGAAAAAAATCACATGAACAATATTAATTAAACAAAATGTTAATATTCAAACTGACCTAGCTTTCTACAAATAGAAAACTATTATATATTAAATACCTTCAGCATATGTCTAAAAAACAGGCACAGTAATGCATATAAAGATGTTAAAACACTTAAAGTTTCATAGATTTTTCTGTCAGGGCTGGAAGAATAGTCAAGGAATCATTTATACCTGGTGGAAAATTAGCTGCTAGTCTGAGTTGCCACACCAGCTCTTTTTTACTTAATAAATTCTTCCAGTTACCCTCCACACCCTTCAAATCTATGTCCACTGTATCCAGAATATCAAATTTAAAACCTATAACATTGGAACAAGGGAGGGAATGCCTATATAATGCATTTATGTCCTTCTTGTTTTTGATATCATTTATGTGCTCATAGATTCTGCTTTTCAATGCCCTCTCCATTTTCCCAACATAGACTTCATTGCAGGTATCACATAGAGCAAAGTACACCACTCTGGTGGTAAAACAATTACCTTTAGTAAATGTAACCTTAGATGCCATCTTATTAGCTCGCTAGGTTTGGGGTGCTTTAAAAATATTAGTACATTGAGAGCACCTTCCACAGGGTGTTGTACCACGACCACCCTCTATTGGTAAATTCACCTTATTTTCCATAAGTTGTTTACTATTTGTGCTAACCTTGCTAATAAAAACCGCTTTGTCTTCCACTGCAGTTAACAAATCATTATTCACCCTAAATATACTCTGGATCTTTTTAAATATGTTTTTCACTTCATATGATATAGGACTGCATTGCACTATACATGCATGCTAGTAAATCTTCGTTTCACCAGGATCTGTAGGGGCTATGTTAGTAAATGGGTGGTTCTCTAAGAGGGACTTATATTTTTGACCCCATCCTACATATACCTCCTCAATAATTTGTTCCGCCATCTGTTTGGGGTATCCTCTTTCTAAAAACAGATATCTTAATGTGAAAAAAAAACATTTCTGTAATATCTCTCCACGGTCTCTGATTATTTTTCTTATTATAGGCTCCCTACATTTGGTAACAATCTTTTCTATTTCCTGATGTCTAGATTGCTATACTAAAAGTTTTTGTACTCTGGATTTATTATCAAAAAATATTTGTGTGACAGCAATCTTTCTAAAATCATGCAAATTATACTCCATACTTTAACCTTTGTGAGCCCCTCTAAATAAGTTGTGTCACTTCTTAACAATATTTATTTTTCTTTTATTTCTACCCTATTTTAAAGTCTACTTTCATTTTGTTGCACTCACTGGCTATAACTTCTGAAGACCTTTCCATCTTTCCTAATAACTCCTGAATAATTTCCCCTACTCATTCCTTAAATTGTTCTATTCTTAACAGCTAAGTGGGGAAGCACCAGTGTCTCATTTTTTTTACTTCATTACCTCCTTCATTTTTACCTTAGTTATTATTGGTCCATGATCTGAAATAGTTGCTAGATGTATGTCAAAGCTCTGAATTAAATGCACATGTTCCTGTGAAACATCATTTCTGTCTAATCTAGCCCAGTTACTGTACCTTGGGGAATATATGTACATTTTCTTCCAGTCCCTACTACTGAATTCAAGTCTTCAGATATTTATCCTCTTTTGTTATATTTTCCCTTCTAGACCCCAGAGATATATCCTCACTGTTACAAATCAAATTCCAGTCCCCACTTACAAGCAGTAATCCCTACTGAAAGCTGATCATTTCTCTGATTTTTTTTAAACTCCATAATAGCAGTTTTAAGTAGAATATAAACAGATGCCAGCATAAAACTCCTCCCTTGCCCATAACAACTTACTACCACAAATCTATCAGTAGTATCTTTTTTTCCTTCTGCATTACTACTGGAGCTCCTAGCAATTAGTGTAAATATTCATCTTTTCCTTTGTCCCTGATACTCTGCTGAGTATCCATCCTGAAATCCTTTATCAAATTCACATTCTCAGTTCTTTTCAAATGTGTCTTCTGTAGCATTTCTATTTGCACTCTGCATTTCTTAATGTAATTCAGTACTCTTTCCTTTTTGTCTATACCTGTGAATCCATTCATATGCAAAGATAATATTAAATGTGGCACCAGTATGATGAGGTTAGTATTCCCAGCTATTAGATATGACCACTTTTTAGATGTCTCTTTCCAGCTTTTGTGATACATGCTTCCACTAATGTTTAGCAGGCTGATCTTTTATACAGTTGTTTCATGTCCTCTCCATCTGAAGCTATTTCACATTTTACAAGAGTTTTTATTTTAATGAAAACCCTCAAACAAAAAGCAAACACACACCCAGAACACCCTAGAACCTATCAACTTAATACAAATACATAAAACTAACCTTCAAATAATGAAGTTTAATCCTTCTAATAGGAACAATTATCACAAATAAACAATTGCACACACAGGCATTATCTGACCTAAACTTAAGGTCATCCATGCTAGGATACACATTACTGCATGAGTTCCTAATTATACTAATTACATTCTGCTCTAGTTTTTTTTCTTTATGTCCTTCACAGATGTGAAAAACAACTTGCATGCTTTCAGAAAATATTAACTTTCTGCCTCACAGAAACCCCCTATAATAAGCGTGTTTCTATGGAAACAAGAAAAAAATTGTAGCCCTCAGGTGTAAGCTTCTAAAGTCATGCTGAATATTTATTTGTAAAGAAAAACTTTTCATTTTTCTCTTATTTATTGACCCCATAAGACTGTGGAATTTGTGAGTAAAATGCAAACTATCTGTGAACTGGAATACAGTACTAAGGATCTGAGAAGTAGTCAATTTATTTTAGATAAGTGCGATACCTAGTTAAAAGGCTAATTACCAGGACAGAGGGTGTTTCCCAGCTGAGGCTGTTTGAATGTTCCTGTTTCTTTAACTATGGGGTTCAAACTATGTGGGCATCAATGGGGAGTTGCTTTGATTTAACATTGTGGGACCACCATCCTACTCAAAGGAGTATTGGCAGCTGGTTGGGGCCTTAGTTACTACTACTTCTTTTCTTTATAAGGAGAGTTCAACATTTAGTTTGTAGTGGGTTACAATTTTGCAGGCGGTACTGAAAACATTGCCTTATAATTTCTCTTTTATTCTAATTGGCATCTAGGGTATTTTTGTAAATAGTTCTCAATTTTATTAGAGTTGCTTTAAGGCTTTTTTATCAACTATTTCTGGTTGACAGATGTGAGATGTTTTAAATATATTTTTTTAACTGTCATTGCCCAAATATTGTGGTTAACAAAGGTTGTTAAACGTCAAAAACTGTGTTTGTTAAACAAGAGGCTGAGGTCCAGAGACTGTTTTTGTCAGCTGTTTTGAAGATCATTTGAATTAGGACATTGTGTCAGTAAGAGAAGGTCATCTGCAGATAATGTGTTCTTTTTAAGACAGGAGAGCTCATCAAAGTCAGCTATGACTCACAAACAAAAATGAGGAAATTAGGGTTGGTGGCTCTAACTTCTCCAAAAGATCTGTCACTAGCCATGTACCCCAGGGTTTAGTCCATAAACCACTCTTCTTTGGCATTTACTTGTCATAGGTCAAAGCAACTGTTAAGGGCTTATGGCTGACCAAGTCTGCAGGTGACTGTAAACTTGATACCATCATAAACTCCCCAGTGGACAAGAAGGCATTTCCCAAACCAACAGCTGGTTTCAAAACTATGGACTAAAACTAAATTTGAACAAATGTATCATTATATCCTTTGGCAAGCAAGAAGTCTTTTGTAAGGATCACATTGACTGCACACCCCTGAAAACTGATCCATTAGTTAGGGATCCTGGAACCGGTGTGTACAAGAAATGCCCTTTGATCACCACACATCCTGTATTGTAATAAAGTCCTTTTTCGTTGCACAGCTTATTACTAAGAATATGGCATCCAGGTCTAGGGATGTGATCATTTCATTGTATTCCACACTCATCAGGCTTATCATTTATGGCATCCAGGTCTAGGGATGTGATCATTTCATTGTATTCCACACTCATCAGGCTTATCATTTATGGCATCAAGGTATAGGGATGTGATCATTCCATTGTATTCCACACTCATCAGGCTTATCATTTATGGCATCAAGGTCTAGGGATGTGATCATTCCATTGTATTCCACATTCATCAGGCTTATCATTGAGTATAATGCCCCTTCAGCATATACCTGCCCAAACGTTTGACATAGCATGATTGCCCAATGTGCTTTCTTACTAAGAGCAGTAGTTCTTAGTCATTTCTAAATAGAATGATTGTTATGAAGTTACGGTCGGGGGTATTTGGGGTTTTCTAAATGTCCACTGATAAAGCCTAAGGTTGTGGTCACTGAGACAATCTGGTAGAACTGAGGCAGAGGAGCTGTGCTAGAGGCTGTTAGTGAAAACACTGTCCAGGAAGGATTGGTTATCACGAAGCTGAATGGGATGTATGGGCTGTTAAAATGGTCACTAAAGTGGGCAGCAGTGATGTCGTGCAACTTATGCATCAAGTAATTTTTTACAAGAGGTCTAGCTGGTTAAACCATCTAATAATGAGGAGCAGCATTGAAGAATGGCAGTGGGAGGAAGGTAAGCAAAGACAGTAATTACTGTAGTACTAATTCTAATGTAACAAAAAGCATGTCACCACAGTAAGCATTGTGACAGGAGACAAGAAGTTCAAATCTGTTGGGAATACTTATTGTACTTAAAGTAGGATATATATGTATATATGAGCCACTGAGACATTACATTAAATTCTGGTAAAGTCAGCACAAGTTTAGTCAACACAATTCGGTTGACTAAGCAGACAGTTCATAAGTGTGCGAGACTGCTACATTACCAGTGTTGGGGAATATTCCCTTTCCTCGGCACTGTGCAATCTCAGAGTTAGAATATTAATTTAGCGCGTGTGTGGGTGGCACAACCCAAAATGCATGGAGGGGGATGCCGGGGGGAATACTATTTTTCACTTGGGTGCTTCAAGGGATAGCTAAATTTGAAAATATTTTTTAAAGGTAAATCTAAACCTGACCAAAAGTTAACCAGGACAAGTACTTTCAATCCACCCACCCACCCTATTTTAAATATTTGGGGAACTGGTGGAGAAAGATTTGAGACAAATGAGAACAGATTCACACCAGGTCCAGTTTAGCAATTTAGAGTCAAAAGAATGGGACTTGATGGAATTACTGAAAAAAGAACATTGCAGAATTATGAAACCAGACAAGGGAGGGGGGTGGTGTTGATGTATGAAGTGGATCATGATGCTCATATTTATGAAATGTTACAAGATGAAGAACAATATGAAGTAACATCTAAAAATGAAATTAACATAGCCCACTCTAAAATCAAGTATTTGTTGTATGACCATTTATTACAAGGTGTTATTAATGAGAGTTTATATAATTTTTTATATGTGGACAAGCCCAAGATCCCAGTTATTTTCGGGATACTGAAAATGCACAAAGGGTTAGAACAATTGAAGTTTAGACCAATAGTGGCAGGTTCGGGAAGCATCACAGAGCCACTAGCTAAGTTTATTGATGAAAGACTCAAGGAATTTATGTCCACAATTGAACACATTTGTAAGGACTCTTGGGAATTTTTAAAAGAGATCAACAATGCATGGTTTGACACCCAACTTTGGATGGTGACCATAGATGTGGTAGAATTGTTCTCTAGTATTCCACATCAAATAGGATTAGAATGGTTTGGAGAAGTATTGAACAAGGAAACAGGTTTAGATAGTAGGAACATTAACTTGATGGTGGAATTCATGGAGATAATACTAGACAATAATTTTATGTTGTTTAATGGTGAATTTTATAGGCAGAGAAAAGGGGTAGCGATGGGAACCCCTTGTGCTACAGTTTACGCTAATTTAGTTTTACACTATTGGGAACAAAACTATGTGTTTAACAGCTCATGGAAGAGGAGTATAAGATTTTATAGATGATATTTGGACGATATTTGTTTACTATGGGCTGGGACAGAGGATGAACTAAAAATGTTCATACAGTTTATTAATTCTAGTACGAATTTTTTGAGATTTACTTATGAAATTGATTTAAATGAATTGCACTATTTAGACATTAAATTAAGGAAAGATTACACTAATTCTAGGTTCCAATCTCAAATATTTAGGAAGCCTACTTTTTCCAATGCTTATTTACACTTTGATAGTGGACACCCTTTTTATCAAAAAAAGGGTATTATTAAAGGACAGCTAATCAGGGCCTCAAGGATGTCTAATTTGATGGAAAGTTTTAACAAGGAAACAGACACCCTTAAAGGATTATTTTTGGAAAAAGGATACCCTGAACATTTAATAGATAGTATGATTCAAGAAGTTAGGGACAGCAGAGAAGTGAAATATCCACCTCTATTAGGGTTAGGTAATACATCGACTCATAAGGAGTAACAAAAAAAGAATTTTGAGGTTGAAAATAAGAATAATTTTGTGTACACATTTTCTAATAAGGCACAAGAAATAGAAACTATTATTTCAAAATATTGGCCGATTTTGGGTATGAATGAGGAATTGAATGAATTGTTTTTGGGGAATCCTCATTTTATAAGAAAGAGAGGGGCCAATTTAAAAGAATGGTTTGAAAGAAAGGAAAATGTTAAGACTAATAAGAGTAAAATGAGGACATTTAAGTGCAATCATTGTAATCAATGTGCTGCTATGTTAAACCAGGGCACACTGTATTTACCTCAGAGAAAATTTGTGGTTAGATCTCATAATTATTAAAACTGTGCATCAAAAGGAGTGGTGTACTTGGGGGTCTGTACATTTTGCTTAGGTTTTTACATTGGCAAAACAGAAAGACCCCTAAGAAGAAGGGTGTATGAACATCTTTATGACATTTCTAGAGGTAAAGAAACAAATGCTTTTTTTAAACATTCCCAAAAGTGTAAGGAGATGAAGTTAAAGTTTATGGTACTGGAACAAATTACCCCTGAAGTAAGAGGAGGGAGTTGGGAGACACGGTTAGAATACCGTGAACTTTATTGGCAGCTTAAACTAGACGCCACGAGATTCCCAGGATTAAATGACAACATAAATATTGCACCAGTTTTAAAACTGAGGAAAGCTAGGCTTTAATGTATTCTGGATGGGGTTGAATAACTGATTTAAAAGGTTTTAACATGACAAATTGGATTTTTAATGTTTAGGATATAGCATTTTAACCAAATGTTAAGCCAATTGCAAATAATTAATTGATTAATTGTTGACCAGCTGATGTTGAAATGAAGTATTTAAATGATGAATTGTGGAGTGTAACATTATTCAGTCCTTGAGAAAGCCTGGCAGAGGCCGGGTGAAAGCGCTTGGTTGGATTTGTTTGTTTTTTAAAAAAGCATTAAAGTTTGCCTTGATTTTAAATTGGCTCCGGGTCCTGTGGCTTTTGGATATTTTGAAGTTATTGCTTCAAGGCTATGTCTCACACTATGCATGTTAACATGCAAGTGTTTTCTTTATTTTTTGTTGACATTAAAAAAAGTCAACTTTTGTGTGTTTTACTTATTTTTAGTATAACTGTATATATATATATATATATATATATATATATATATATATATATATATATAAAATTAGATATAGATAGCTAAACATATAGAGACACACATATACATACACGCACACACAATCACACAGACATAGAGATCTTGAGAGTAAACAAAGAAGAAATGGAAGAAAGAAGCATATTTGGGGAGGCTGGCATGAATTTTATTTAGTGTTTCCAGAGAAAAGCATTAGAGTTTATGCATTATTTGTTTACTTATGTTGACTGATTTAGTCTTACTAGGCTTGTGGCCTCTTTTCAGGGAAGACTTAAATTCATACTAACTAGGGAAATTTGGCTAAGAAACCAGGAAAATTCTCACACTCTTTCATCACTCATGGTTTACAAAGTTCAATCCTTCACTTTTTAGACATTTCCATATTTGGGCAGAAAACCAGGCCTATACAGTATTAATTATAGGTTGTTGAAATGTGAAAATATGCTCAGCATATAGGGTTTACAGTTCTGAAATATATGTCAGTGATCAATTACATACAAAGTGAAGGAACTTAAAATTTCCAGCTAAGATGTTCGTCACACATAATCAGTCTAAAAGGGGATTTGTATATTACCCACATTACCTGCATAATGAAATAAATTGCCATATTCAGTTGGATGTATAAATACTACACATGATTTTATGATTAAATTAGATAGCTGGAGTGCAGTTATAATATTAGAGAGTCAGTTTTCCTTGATAACCTTAAGATATGAGCAGTCGATCTGGTAACATATACACGTGTCAGTTCTTATGTAAGGTAAGTAAGAGCAATGTCGAAACTGATAGTATGAAGGCAGAAAAACAAATGACACAAACTGTGATTATTACTGAAGGTTATGAAGCAGGTATGACAGCAAGAGTCATACATGAGATTGTGATTACAGCTGTTATGGCTAATTGTATCCCTGAAGAAAAAATTATTCAAATGTTTAACAAGGAAAAGCTGGAATCCTTAGTCCAAGAGATATGGGGTAATGTATTGGATCTGGCACTACAACTCTATGGCAAGATTAGTTAATTATAGAATAGACAGTACAGATGGAGGAGGAACCATGAGACACCAACATAAATAATTTGAAATCAATTTATTATAAAGTTTTGTAATGATATGAGGTAGTGCCATCTGTGCCACAGAGAGTAGGGCAGTGCATGTGTAATATATGTCAGCATAGCTAGCTGGAGTTTTGTAAAGAATTTTATGTCATTTTGCAATCACACTGATTTGTACAGATGCATGTATTAAAAATGCATTTGTAAAGTTGCTTGTGTTAATAATGCATCAACAGTGGGTCCTGCTGAGCAGAAAAGAGATACACATATATGTGCGACAGTAGTATTATTATAACAGATTAAATGTATATGCTTTAACACATAATTCTGTAAGGGAAGAGGTTAATCTTAGTCCAGCTAATTTTGAAAAAAAAATAGGTTGGAAATTAAATGGGTTGGTTTAGGTCATAAAAATTTTATCTTACAGGTCTGATTGCAGTCAGAGATAAAAATGTCTGGGAAAATCAGGACTTTGAATCTTACTATATTGTCCTTAGGGGTGAACTAATTGCTAGTCTGGAAGAGTGGAGATTTTTTAAATTGTTTTATAGCTTTCAGATGCTGCAACAGATCGTAGCAAAGCTCTCAGTGTGTATTGTACTAGAATCAGGTGACCATAGGTAATATCACTCTATAACCAGCACTGAAATGATTCTTTAGATATTAGTGAGAGATATGATGGAACTCTTGCAGCAGCACTTTGTTTTTTGGAACCTGACAGAAAAGATATCTCACAGATATCTCACAAAACCAGACACCTCATCTTGCTTTGCTGTAGTAAGCAACTCACCACACCTCATTTTCCCTTGCTGTAGTAAGTAACTTAGCTAGGGAACAGTAATTATTTAGTCAGTCAGGAAAATATAGTGAGATTAGTTGAGTATTGTTTTTCTGAATATGTGTGAATCCATCATACTGTGTTATTTTTTATATCTCCTCATAAAATCATCCAAGGCTAACTTCGAAAGAAAAATAGCCAAGGATTCGAAAGATAACCACAAAGCCTTCTTTAGCTATGTCAAGAATCTAAGTGGCAACTCGCAGATATGCTCTGAGCTAGTGCAAAACAGCACAAAGTATACTGAACCTACTGATATTGCCAACATCCTGGCAGATAGATTCAGTGCAAACTTCACCTCCCTCTCACCTTCAAAAGGGCCCACAACAATACCGGAAAAGTGTAGTGTCCCAGAAATCACAAAAGCATAGGTGAAAACAGCTCTTTCAAAAGCCAAAAACACAGCATCATTGGGGCCAGATGGTGTCTCAGGCTGCGGCTTGCACGAACTACAGAACGAACTAACTCCCCACTTAAACACGCTGTCCAACCTCAGCCTCTCTACAGGCTACATGCCCATAGAATGACGCACAGCAACAGTTATTCTGCTCCACAAAGGAGGGGCCACAACTGACCCTGGTAACTATCACCCCATAAGCCTGACTAGCCTGGTCTGCAAGGCTATGGAGTGCATCATCATGGAACTCATTAACAAAGACATTGGAAACCTCCAAACACTTGACCCGACCCAGTTCGGCTTTGTTAAGGGCAGATCATGCCTACTAAACCTGGTTGACTTCTTCAAGACAGTCACCAAGGCCAAAGACGAGGGAAAGGTGGTTCACACAGCCTACCTTGATCTCGCCAAGGCATTCAACACCATTCATCACTTGTGTATTATAGAAAAACTCACCAGCCTTAACATAAACCCCTACATCACAAGATGGGTTGCCAACTGGCTTACAGACAGAACTCACATGGAGAGAATAGCAGACTCCAGGTCCGACTCTAAACCAGTCACAAGTGGTGTCCCGTAAGGCTCGGTTCTGGGACCCCTACTGCTCGGCATATATTTCTCAGACGTACAGGCAAAAACAGGAGGACAATGGCTAGCCAAATTCGCCGATGACTGAAAACTGGGAGCCATAATTAACTCTCCAGCTGACATGGACATCCTTCAAAAAAGCTTTACTGAGACAGACACCTGGTGTCAAAGTCATGGCCTCAAGCTAAATGCCAAAAAATGCATAGTCATCCCGTTTGGGAAAAACAAAACACCTGCAAATTACCACATAGGCAGCAGCCCCCTTAATACAGAAGAGGTAATAAGAGATCTGGGGACCCAGGTAGATAGTAATCTCTCCTTTGACAATCATATTGCCAAAGTAGTTAGGAAATCCTTCTATGTGGCCCATCTAATTACTAAGGGGTTCGCATCTAGAAATAAAGAGGTTATAGTGCCTCTCTACTTGTCACTCATCAGACCCATCATAGAGTACAATGCCCCATTTTGGATGTACCTCACAAGACACTTCCAACAGCTGGAAAGACCACAAAAGCACCTCTCCAAGAGGATTACTGGCCTCAAACATATGTCCTATGCAGCCCAACTGAAAAAACTCTGGCTGTACTCAGTGGCATATCGTTTACTCAGAGGTGATCTCTGCCTGACTTACAAAGCCATGTCCAACTCAGAATTGATGGACATGCTCCACCTAAAGAAATCCAAGTCACTGCGAGCCACGCACTCTAGTGAGCTAAACCTTGCCACAACAATAAATAGAACATGCTGGAGGGAGAGATTCCTGTCACAGAGACTCCCCATGGTTTGGAACAAAATTCCTAACTACATTAGGCAGAGCCCCTCACTAACACTCTTCAAGAGAAGCCTTGATGAGTGGATGGGTAACAGAAAAAACACCGCTGGGATCACTTCATCGGCTCTGCTTGACAGAGGCTCAGTTAATTAATCAATGGGGTGGCGAAAGCTGACACACTCTGGTTAGGCTTAGAAATGCCCTCAGGCAGATAGCCTAGTACCAACCTGTGAACCTATGAACCAATGAATGAAATTCTGGTGTTTATTGTAACTAGATATTCAGTATTCTCATGTTTTTTATTTTATTTATTATTAAATATTTCTATACCTTTCATTGTGGCTGGTCTTTTAGAGAATACTTTTAACATCTAAAGAGTACGTTTGCTTATTTTAATGACACTGTGGCTGCTCCTGAAAGCCTTGCTGCATTGGTCAATCTCTACCATCTATTTAATTGGGTACCCTTGTAAAAGCATTAGAGTAGCTGACTGGTGGCAGCGTAATTACCGTGTAGTCTTGGCAGAGGGGGAATACTGGTAAAACTGTGCCAGCCTTTCCCAGGTCTGTGTGTGTGTGTGTGTGTGTGTGTGTGTGTGTGTGTGTGTGTGTGTGTGTGTGTGTGTGTGTAAAGCAAATACCCAAGAGTGTGTGCATCAGCTACTTGGGACAGGGACACAGAGTTTCAAACTGGTCAGTGTGAAGTCTTATTTGGGGCCTGGAGAGAGAGAGAGAGAGAGAGAGACAGAGTCCAGCCTCAGGTCTGGAGTGCGCTCCCTGTGTGGTCTTAAGGGAAATTGTGCTTGGTGCATACAGCTGCATCTGAAAATACTGGAAGCATCCATTTTTTGTTCCTACTGGCCATCCCTTACCAGTGTCAATGGTGAGGATTGAGGCTCCTTGATTACTGGCCCAGAGTAGGGACCGTCACATTTTCTACAAGGTAACACAATTTTAATATTTTATTACCTCTGCTGTTCTATTGTATAAAATCTATAAATAATTTCAAGGAAGACATTACCTTGGCTGACGGGAGCACTCAATATCTATATGTCAATGGCAAAATATCTGTCTGTAAATCTCTTATATGTCATATCAATACAGTTTGACAAAGAACTTCAGTCAGGCATGGGTGTACACAAATATCTCGAATAGAGAGTCAGAGTCTGTACCAAAATCCTAATGTTATATAGTTATACTTGTCAATTAATTCTGGTACTACACAAGTAAAGTTTATTCTCAAGCTGACAGAAAAAGAACATACTGAGTACATTTTGCCATTACGCTGCATATTATTTCTTCATGTTTTGGTATGCACTTTGCATTTCCATTCATACTAGCTACTAAAAAATGCCAGTCTTCAGATACACTTGTTACTTATCTCATATACTTGGACTCAGTACATTCTGTAATCAGTTCCCCTATCTGTATATTATGAAACTCAGTGCAGACACAGAGAGGTGCAGCTTAATAATCCTGTGATGGTGCTAATACATTTCTTGATATCATAAAACCCGATGTTGCAGCATACACAAACTTTGAATCCACCTACACTATAAATATACTGATTTAAATATGATTCAGAAATATTTTATTTCAGACAAAATTATACAGCTATGTGAATTCACTGTCAAGGGCATGTATCTGTTAATTTTGTTTACACAAAGAACCATTTACTGATGAAACATTTGAGGTATTTGCTTTAGCATAAAATGGTGGCATGTTTCAACAGAAAGAAAGAAAGACATAAGCTTTGTGAAGTATATAAAACTTAAATGTGGTATGGTAGAAAAGGCTGAGCTGTCATTTTAGGTCTGATGTAATTACAGAAACATAAGAAATGAAAACTAATGTACTATTAAGCATACCAAGCAAACTAGAAACAAAAAATCAAATCACCACTCAAAGAGATGCTACCAAGAGCTTTGATCGTAAAGGTTAAGCACTTTGATCCTATTGTAAAATGGACTTCTAGAGTTCTGAGTAAGTCCATTTTACCAAAAAGATGAAAGTGATTCACTTTAACAATTAAAGCTCTTAGTGGTGTCCCTGCAAGTGGCGATTTGTTTAATATGGTGCTAGTATAATTTCAGAAGCAAATTTTGGGATGTACATTATTAGTCTTTAATGTGTGCATTACAAAAAATGGATAATAAGGGTTTGTGGATTGCTGGCTAGGAGGTGTAAGACAATTTGAAAATAAGAAATAATTCATCAAAGAATCTGCCAAATGTTAATATTGTACAAGAAGTACTTCATTATGTGGTTATTTTTTGTGAGGAACTGGCACTCTTGGTAAACAACTGTGTGAAAAGAAAATGTATTCATTGTGGGAAGACTGACCATTTAAGACCCAATTGTAAGCCTTATTGTAGAATATGCAATTCAGATGAACATGTTTGGGTTGACTAAGCTAGGAAAGTTCAACAAATTGAAAATGAAAGAGATGGGATATAATTACATAGCGTTCCATACAAATCTCAATGCACTGCATTACTGCAGTAAAAGAAAAGTGATAAAGTGCAGAGGACACAAGAAGTTTTCATGTACAAGGAGGCAGTGGTAACAAACAATATGAACTGATGAAAAACAGGAGATGAGCAATTAGAAGTTAATAATAGGAATCAAATGTTTGAGTCAGGTAGAGGGAAGGAAGAGAGAAATGTAGAATTTCATGAAACTGGGAAGAAAGCAAAACCTAATGGTATGCATGTAATTAAAAAGAAAGACGGGAGTAAAAATGAAAGAAAAATAAGTAGAAAGTTTTAATACTTTTATGTGTTGATGTTAAAAGCATGAAAAATAAAGAAGTGAAATGCAATGTTGATGTAGTGTGAAAGGTATGAGACATATGCTGAGTATTAGATTACTACTGAACAGATGCAAAAACAATTTAAAGCACTATGGTGGAATTTTTTGTTTTGTTTTCAGAGGCAACAAGAATGCTCAGGAGTAGGCATTTTCATTAGTAAAGGAGTGAATATTATAGTAACAAATGTGATGGTACTTACCAGCAGAAGAGCTGTTGTGGTAAACTTTGCAAAAAAAAGTATGCACAATTTATGTTGAATAGATACAACATTTAAAGTAACCAAAAGGAAAAACTATTGGAACTCAATCAATTATATCATTATATTCTGATACAGAACAACATAAACATTTCTGGGTGATTCAAACACCATCTTAAGGAAAACATTAAGTAGGTAGTGATATAAAATGTTTTTGAGTTGTGTAAATAGGGGATGATGTTAGCAGGAAATATCAGTTACATTCTTATACAAATATAGGAAGAATTTGGGCTAAAACTGATTATTTTGTCTTCTCAGAAAAGTTTGGATAAATAAAGTTCTTATGTTATACAATGTTTTTCATACCATTTAATAATCCAGGTGAAGCTTGCTGAAGAAAACAGTGAAATGCTTTTGGGGAAAGGATTTAAGAAAATTAATACATCTTTTTTAGCTAAAACATATTAAAGATACTAAAAAAAATTATGAGAGGTTTATCTTATGAATAAGGGTGGCGGGTATGCTTGAAAGATAAAGTATGGAGAAATATGATATTCTTCAAACAGTATGGCATAAAGAAAGGAATATGCATTATACTCAGATGCTATGGCAGTATACAGTGATGCTAGATAGAGTTGTGAGTAGTTTAAGACAAAGATAATTATGAAAAATAATGAGAATATGAAGTTAATGGTTAGTAGCATAATGTTGCACAGACTAAACTAAATCCTTCTAAAATGTAACACATACTGACACTTTTTGCCCTGAATTAAATGTAAATGCACTTGTAAACTCATACTGTAACCTAATGCGCTGAATTATGCATAACCACTATTATAAACCCAATGGATAACCAATATTGTTATCCAATGTATATAAGATACCTAACAGAAGTACTGAATTATAAAATGCAGTTTGCTCTTATTGTACTATTTATTATTTGCTGTCAGTTTTGATTTTTGTTATATAATTTCTATCCTAGCATGTCTGTTAAATGAGGAATAGTCAACAATCTGTGAATCTCATATTTATGGAATGTCTGTTTTAGCTTACCGTTGTCAATTAGGCTTAAGTATTTCAATTCTCAGGGTGAGTTCTGCTCATATCCATTCATATGCAACCAAAACTATACAGATAAGTCATTTTCTATGTAACTGTCATATATACATTTTCTGTATTATTGCCTACATTTTTGTTATTATTGCCTATGGCCAGGGCAAACAGCAAACACCAAAATAAATAAAATAAGTATGGAAGTGAAGGCTAGCTTTCTAAATACAAGGAAAGATGGAGGTGGTATTTCCCTTTCTAAGTATGGCAATTAAATAACAAGAAGCAATAATGAAAGAAGCAAAAAGGATGAGTAGAGAAATATGAGTACAAAATAGAGAATAAAAGGGATTATGAAGGAACAAATTGCATGATGCTTCTTCTTTCGGCTGTTCCTGTTAGGGTTCGCTACAGCAGATCATCGGTCTGCAGAACGACTGGCAGTAGAGTTTTTATGGTGTCGAGGTGCCAGCCCGGTGCCCAGCCTTCCTCAGAAGGCACACACATGCACACACTCACACCTAGGGCCAATTTAGAATGTCCAATCTACCTGCAGCATGACTTGGGAATGTGGGAAGAAACCACAGCACCCAGAGGAAACCCAAGCAAACACAGGAAGGACATGCAGACTCCGCACAGAAGGCACTCCAGCCAAGAATTGAACTGGGGAACCTCTTGCTGTGAGGTGACAATGCCAACCACTGCACCACTGTGCCACCCAACAGGTTGCATGAATGTTTGCTAATAAAAATATCCTGAATATTGCTTATTTAAGGGGCAAACAGGCTGATATGAGTGTATTAAAGAAAAAAATAACTTTAAAAGAATTCATTGTAGCATTCAGGACTTTAAAATCAAGCACATTACAAGCTAAAGATGGAATAGGATATGGCTTTTAACACAACACAACACCACATAACAGGAGATAAGACTGCCATCTGAAAACTGTTAAATTAATGGTTACAATACGGCTATACTAAAAATAAAATATGTAAGTCATTTGTAAGGCAAAAAAAACTGCCCAGTTAGGAAAGTTTTATTCACATTAGAAGTGATGAAAAATGCAGAGTAGTAGAAATTAAAGTGGGTGAATCTTTCAACTATTTTAAGTTATGCAGATGATGTGACCCTAATTGCAAAATATTTAAACTGGATAAAAAAATCAGGTATTACGCATTAAGTATGTGGTGAAAAACAACAGGGATAGAATTAAATAAAGAAGAGAGTATGAGTCTTTGGTGATGGAGTGAGAAATGGGGGGTTCTCCTTATTGTGCTTCCATAATGTCATAGCTTATAATCAGCCCACTCTTCTATTTTGTTAAAGAGTTTACTGTCTCTTTTAATATCAGCAATACATCCTTAATGTCTTTCCCTGTTAATTCCTATACTTCTTCCTGTAATACAAGGTTCAACATCAAAAAGATAGAAAATCAGTGGGTCGCACTTCTGGAAAAGAGTGGAAGAAGTTGTGAAGCTATAAAATTAATTGTAGTGCACTTTCAGAACAAAGTGAGATTGACACATTCTGTCTTAGTAGATATAGTGAGTTATATGGGTGCTGTATACCAGTAAGATGAAATTTGTCAATGTCACTTTATCACTAAAGACCTACATTCTCTTCAGCACTATTTGGAGTTCAGATTTGAACTCCGTAAAAAAGTGGCGTTATTTATTGAGTTGGGAGCAGTATCAAGACTTAAAAAAATCCAGTAAATTAAATGGGATTTTTAAATCTGCTTCGGTTGTAGAAACATTTTGTTAATTTATAAAGGATAAGTTGTGCCCAGTGCTGTTATGCAGGAGGATAAAGCCCTAACTCTAACCCAAGAGCCATAAGTTTTATTACTGGCCCTGGCATCTGTGGCTGTTCAACTTTCCAACTTTCAGATTTTTTTCTGTTTTTAGTGCTCTACTGACTGCTCTGTCACATGCCACTGCATAGTTGTGCCCACAGATGTGCATGCAAAGGGGGCATACAATGTATAGCTGTGGCAGGCCCACCACCCTTTCCCCTCACTAGACCACACTCCCTGCTTCAGCAAAGTCCTCAGCCTCAGGGATCATCATGCTCCCTGCGCATCTCCTCATCTGCTGGGTCCAGTGATTCTAGCTAGTCCTGACCCATGTTCAGGGCCAGTGAAAAGACTGAAGTATCCCAGGGTAGTGTCACACTGCTGCTGCTGCTGAAGACTGATTTCCTCTGTAGGACCTGCCCCTTGTACCTGTCTATCCTATTCCTGGAATAGCACGCATATTGCCTGCTTGTGAGTCTCAGCCACAGTCTTTCCCTGCTGTGGACACCACCCACAGTGTCTCTGGCTTCCACTGTTAATTGGTAATCAACCATGAATGTGCCTCTGAGTGTGCTTATATGCACACGGACAGATGGACATGCACACACAGACAAACCTATAGACATGTGCCTGTACACACACACACACACACACACACACACACACACACACACACACACACACACACACACACACACACACACACACACACACACACACACACACACACACACACACACACACACACACACACACACACACACACACACACACACACACACACACACACACACGATGGACATGTCCATCCTCCCTGCCTGTTCTATCTATCGAACACTCAAGCCATTAATTGAACTTGGGTCTCCCTGGTCATTGTCCGAGCTTTATCCCTCTATCCCACCATGGCAGACTTGATGAGGTTGGATCATGTGACATTGTTGTTTAAACTTCTGAATGAGTCAAGTAAGGATAATGATAAGTCTGGACTGCTTTGACGGAACTGCTAGGAGAGGAGCATTTATCGCAAAGAACAATGTTTGCTTTATCTGAACCACATTTTAAGGAGCTTGAAGTTTATTCTTTCAATGTTCTTCTTGAGGATAAAGATCAACAGTCTGAGTGAATGTCTGTTGCAGCAAGAACAGAGAGAGGAATGGTACAGAAACAGAGAGAAACAACTTTGTTTAAAATATGATGTTATTCAGAGGTAGTTTAAACCGAAAACTATTCCTGAAGACAAAGTGAGGTAGATAGCAGTTCTGTAAAATAAATGTTTGTATGTGTACAAAATAACATATTTTTATAGATGTCAATTCTGAGAGAATGTGATGCAGCCATTGGGAGTTTTAGGCATGGAGTCTTTTGTAGGCATTACATTTAAACTGGTTGCAAAGTTTGTGTGTATTTTTTCAGCTAGTTTTACAAAACAGACATTGTGTGACTGTGTGTTTCATGATTTAAGTTTACATAAGAGGAAGTGTTTTCTTATAATTCATAATGGATTATCCAGATGCAGAATATATAAGACTATATTTAAAGAATACTCTGAGACTGTTATGAAGTAAAGAGACTGTGGAGTATAAGACACAAGTACCAGAGGTCATAAGACATATATGGATTTAAAGAAAAAGACAATCAGCTTGTATATTTGGAAAACATCATAAACATATATGGATGTAAAGGGACTTGTGTTACAAACTAAGCCCTGCTATTGTTGTGGCGATACTAGGCAATAGGGAAACAGGAAATTAGCAAAAAAATATATATATATATATATATATATATATATATATGTGTGTGATATATATTATAATGCAATGCAATGTACAAAATGTGGAAATAATTCTAAGTTTTGTTTTGATTGTGAACAGAAAGAAATGAAAACAGAAAAGAATAATAAAAATAGTGTTAAAAATGAAACTGAACAAAAAAAAGTTTCTCAACAGAATGTAGGTTCTAAAAAGTTGACATTTGTAGAAAAGCAAATAGATGCAGAATTTAAAGAAATACTGGGGATCAGTGTGTGTCTTCACAAAATAGGTTTGAAGTGCTTGTTCATAGGTTCATAGGTTCATAGGTTCATACCAGGCTATCTGCCCTAGGGCATTTATAAGCCTAGCCAGAGTATGTTTGGCTTTCGCCACCCATTTTAAATAAATTTTGCTATGCCCTTTTTCGAGGTTAGTATACTGTGTCTCTGTCTAACAGTGACACAGAAGTGATACCCGGGGTAAACCTACGATCTCCCATTCACTCATCAAGATTCCTCTTGAAGAGAGTCAATGAGGGACTCTGCCTAACCTGGACTGGGATTTTATTCCAGAGTGAAGGGAGCCTCTGGGTTATGAATCTGTCCCTCCAGCATGTCCTATTTATTTCAGTGCTGAGGTTCAAGTCTCTCGAGCGCGTAGCTCGATGGGATTTGGATTTTCTGAGGTGCAGCATGTCCATTAATTCCGGGTTGGACATGGCTTTATACGTCAGGCACAGATCGCCTCTGAGCAGGCGGTATGCCACTGAGTAGAGCTGGAGTTTCTTTAACCGAGCAGCATATGGTATCTGTTTGAGCCCTTTGATCCTCTTGGTGAGGTACTTTTGGGGTATTTCCAGTTGCTGCAGGTGTCTGGTAAGGTACATCCCAAAAGGGACATTGTACTCAATTATGGGCCTGATGAGGGATGAGTAAAGAGGCACGATGACCTCCCCTGATCTAGATGTGAATCCCTTCATGATTAGGTGGGCTATATAAAATTTTTTCTAACCACTTTGGCCACGTGGTTGTCAAATGAGAGATTGCTATCAACTTGGGTCCCCAGGTCCCTAATTACTTCTTCTATACTTAATGGATTACCACCTATGTGGTAATTTGTGGGCACTTTGATTTTGCCAAAGGGGATGACTAGACACTTTTTGGCGTTTAGCTTGAGGCCATGGCTCTGACACCAGTTGTCTGTTTCTATGAGGCCCTTTTGGAGAATGCTTGTGTTGGCTGGAGAGTCGATTATGACGCCCAGTTTGCAGTCATCTGCGAACTTGGTCAGCCACAGTCCTTCTGTGTTGGCCTGTACCTCTGAGAAATATATACTGAACAAGAGAGGTCCCAGGACTGAGCCTTGTGGGACGCCACTTGTAACTGGTTTGGAGTCTGACATGGCTCCAGCAATTCTAACCATGTGGCTTCTGTCCTTGAGCCAGTTTGCAACCCATCTAGTGAAATAGGGGTTTATATTTAAGCTGGTGAGTTTATCTATAATGCCCGAGTGGGGTATTGTATCGAAGGCTTTTGCGAGATCCAGGTAGGCTGTGTGAACCACCTTCCCCTAGTCAATGGCCTTGGTGACTGTTTCAAAGAAATCGACCAGGTTTAAGAGGCAGGATCTGCCCTTAACAAAGCTGAACTGGGTAGGATCCAGTGTCTGTAGGTACCCAATATCTTTATTTATGAGGTCCATGATGATCCTTTCCATAGCTTTGCAGACCAAGCTAGTCAGGCTTATGGGGCGATAGTTTCCAGGATCCGTTGAGGCACCACCTTTGTGGAGAGGGACCACTGTTGCTGTACGCCACTCTTTGGGTACATATCCTCTAGTAAGGCTGAGATTGAACAGTAGTTTTATGTTTGGGTTTAGCTCTTCTTGGAGTTCATGCAGGAAGCAGCCTGGTCCCACTGATGCTGTGTTTTTTCTTTGGAGAGGGCGGCTCTTACCTGAGCATCTGAGATGTCAGGGGGGGCAGTACTCTGCAGGGATATATATTTGCCCTTTTGGTAGGGAGGGGGGGAGACGTTTGTGCTGAACCTGTCAGCTAGGATGTTGGCAATGTCTGTGGGTTCGGTGTATTTTTTGTCATTTTGGACTAATTCTGAGCATATCTGGGAATTCCCACCCAGGTTCCTAACATAAATAAAGAAAGCCTTGTGATTATCCTTAGTGTCCTGTGCAATTTTTCACTCGAAGCTGGCTTTAGACGATTTTATGAGTGCCCGTAGTTTTTTGCTAATACTGATCAGAGATGCCTTCCCTTTTTGGGATTTTGCTCTATCATATAGTAGCTTCCTCCTTCTATTGTATAGTTTGTTTATGGCTGGGGTCCACCAGACAGGACGTCTGCCTTTGGAGGATTGGGTCTTGGTTTTATTTGGGATTGCATGATCCATGCATTCCTGAAGGTGTTCATAGAATGTGTTTATAAAGGATTCTGCGGTCTGGGCCGTATTTTCCACAGGCTCGGGGGCTTTGAAGGATTCCACCTCGGTTTTGAGGAGTGTGAAATTTGCTTTAGAGAAGTTTTTCACTGTGGTTTTCTGGGCAGGGGGTGGGGTCGGGATGTGAATATCCAGTGAGATTAGTTTATGGTCTGATCTTACCAGTGAGGGATACATTTCTGGTCTGGAGCATAGAGTCCCCATGTTGGTGATGATCAGGTCCAGTATGTTTTCCCCTCTTGTGGGAGTGGTAACAAGTTGTTCCATAGCATTTGAGTTTATAAATTCTAGGAACCTTTGGGCTAGGGTTTTTCAGCTAGAGTAATGCTCCCAGTCTATGTTTGGGTAGTGAAGTTGCCCAATATAATGGTGTTTGGAGAGACCTTCATATTTTCCAGTGTTCTCAGGAAGGCCGAGTGGGGTTCCTGGGTTTGGGAGGGTGGTCTGTAGCAGGCTATAAACTGGAAGGCAGTTTTACCCACTGTTAGTTGCACATGGATAGTCTCTGTTGCTTAGTGCTGTGCCTCCAACCTGGAGGTGTGGGTATCTTTGACGAATATTGATACTCCCCCTCCTTTTTTGGTTCAGTCCAAGTTTTGGGGCCGAAAAGCATGGTATGAGGTATAACCTGGTAGTGCTATGGTGCTCTCGGGAGCCTTGAACCAGGTTTCTGTTACTGCACAGATATCGATGTTCTCCATGCTAAGGAGAGTTTTGAGTGCGTGCATCTTGAGGTTTAGACTTCTGGCATTGAGTAGCATTACTCTTAGTTTCTTATCCCTTGTGATACCTATGGAGGTGGGTTTGTCTTTTGAGCCTTGCCTAAAAAAGGCACTATGAGGGTAGCAAGAGCCTTTGTCAATATCCAAAAGCCCAGGGGTGACAGGTGCAAGCCGTCCCTAGCCAAGCATTATGGCTTGTCGAGCATGTCATCCCAGGCTGACAGGCATTGGATCCCCTTTGAATGACACCAATACTTAAGCCAGTTGTTGAAATTGATCATCTTATCTTCATATTGTGGCATCATTCTTGGTGAGGGTAAGATGCTACTCAAGGTCAGGGTCATACCGGCCTGGGCTACATGCTCAGAGAGCTCCTCTATGTCTCTTTTCATGTAGTCCAGGGAGGTACGTCTCAGGTCATTCACACCAGCATGGACAATGACTGAGTCATATTTGTACTTGCCTTGGAGTGACCTGAGTGCTTCCGTTATGTGGCAGATCCTAGCACCCGACAGGCAGCTCACCATGACCTTCTCCTTGTTCAGCCTGGTGAGCGGGACGTCAGTGTGCCTGACGATAGAGTCACCTATTACAAGTGTATCAGGTGTGTTGTTTAGCCTTAAGGGCTGTGACTGTTCGGCACACTGGCTTTGTAAGCTATGTGTTGCATGTGTTTTGTTTTGGGGATAGCGGTTGCTTGGGTGTCTGGTTTGGAGGTCTCTGCTGCTTGGGCAGATTTTTATTTAGAGCCTCCGAGTATGTTTTTGTGTGTTAATGTGTTTGGTTTGCTGTCGTGTTAGGTCTATGTGAGACTGGAATTGTAGTGAGTGTGGTTTCCTTCTCCTCCTGACTGGTTACGCCAGTACTGAGTTGAGAGAGCTTAGCCTCCAGTTTGGCTATATGGTTGCATCTCTCACATGTGTTGGAATTTGTTGGGAGGAGGAGAGGGTTGTCTGTGTACATGAGGCAGTTGTAACATTGCCTCAAGATTCCGAGATTCACCAGCTGGAGAGGAGATTGACAACTGACCTTTGGACATGCCAGAATAGTATTGGGAATTCCTTTATAATTGAAAAAAGGGCCAATGGGGAACAAGGTACTCAAGGGGAGTTTGTGAGGATGTAGTGCTTTTAATTTTTTAGTGCTGACTTAGTGAGCAAGTGCCAGGTAACTTAAATGCAATGTGTTACAGGTAACTTAAATGCAAAAATGACAAACAGTAACTTTCTTTCAAGTGAAATAAGGAAATAAGTACAGTAAGCAATGCAGATATCACTAGGGATCCACAGAAGCACTGAAAAGCCACATTTTAGGTGGAATTAGCATTTCAGGGAAATAACAAGTAAACAAACAACAAGCATACAATGTAATGGAAAAAGATTGTGCTGGAAATATATCTAAAGATGATATAAGGGGTCAATGACAGTAAAAAGAGTAACTGATAGAAAAAAGAAAGACATGTTGAAAATCATCATCATCATCACCATCAACACCCCCTAATGAGAATAACTGGAATCATACCATAGATAATTTGAGGGGACCCATGCATGGGATAACACATTTAGGAGCTGCCTCTGTCCATTACTACTACAGGGAGAATTCCTGGGGTAAATTTTCTGTTTCTTATCCATAGGTCCAAGTTCCACTTGAATATGGACATGGATGACCTTTGTTTTATGTGCATGGGGAGTCTGTTCCAGAACAGCGGTATCCACTGTGAGACATACCTGTACCTACAAAAGCATTCTGTAGATGTTGCAGAAGAATTTAGGTCCCCAGACCAAGTACTTTTGATGCTATATAACTTGCTGATGTGTGCAGTAAATCCATCAGTATTGGGTTGGATGATGCCTTTTATGCCAGACAAAGGTCACACTTAGTAGTCTGTAGGAAACCAAGTATAGTGATGGGGGTTTTAGAAGGTCAACATAGAACATGATTTGCATCCTTATAGTAAGGTATCTCTGTGGACATACCAGTTATTGTCTGGACAGATACATGCCAAAGGAGACATTCTACTCAATGTCTGGTTTAATGAGGACTAAGTAAAAGGTGAAAATGACATCCCTATATTTAGACACAATCTGTTTGCTTATAAGCTGTGCAATATAGAAGAATCTTTTTTACAACAATGAACACGTTTGTGAAAAGTTAGGTAACTATCCACATAGGTTCCCAAAACCTGAACAAATGGGTCAACACTTACAGGGTTATTCTTAATGTGGTAGTGCCCTGGGATAGATGACTTCGTAACATATACAATAATGCATTTTTTGGCATTTAGTTTCAGTCCATGATTTTGGCACCAGACATTTATTAGGGATAAACCATGCTGCAAGATGGCTAGGTCATTTGGGGATTCAATGACTGCTCCTAACTTGCAGTCATCTGCAAACTTAGTCAGACAGCGCCCTTTGGTATTGGCTTTTACTACAGAGAAGTAGATACCAAGCATGAGAGGTCCTAGTAAGAACTCTGGGGGACTCCACTGGTGACTGGTTTCTTTGTGGAGGTAACTTACTCAGTTTTAGTTTTCTGTGTCCTATCTGTGAACCAGTTGGCAATGCAGCAGGTGATATGGGGGTTTGTTCCCAGTTTATTTAGGTTTTGTACTATGCATGACTGGGGAATTATGTCACTAGTTTTGACCAAGTTGAAGTATACAATGTATACCATTTTGCCTTTAAACATTGCTTTGGTGACCTTTTCAAAAAAGTCTACCAGGTACAGTGAGCATGACCTGGCAGAATGAATCCAAATTGAGACAAATCTTGTGTTTATGTCCTGACTGATAAGTCTTTTCATGGCTTTGCATATATGGCTGGTCAGACTTATGGGTCTGTAATTGAAAGGGTTAATCAATGTCAAGAAGCACAATTTCTGTGATACAAAATTTAACCAAGGTGAATATGATAATAGCAGCTTTCAACTGGCTAGCCTCAATTTTTTCTTGTAAAAATGTGATAGTGCAAATTGTCAGGTATCATTTTCTACTTTGGGTAAATGTTTGATGAGTTGCACTTACATTAGTGAGCATAGTTTCATAGTAAATTTACAGTTCCATGGTATAACATTATGAGCACTGCATGCTGAGCAGTAATCTGGCAGCGCATGTTTGAATCTCTCTCTTTGCAGGAGTCATTTCTACATTGATGCACTTTCAGCGATCCTGCTGAGTTCACTGTGGTTTCATTTGTTACTCCTTAATGCTATTGCTGTTGATGTTTTCCTTGCTGATAAACAGGTTTACTTTTACACTGTTCACAGTTACTGTATTGTCATTGAATTGTTCTACATACTGTTTATTTTTATGTTACTAGGTTATCTGCTGTTATCGGTTTTATTACGCTGTTCTGCTAACACATTGATTTGTACAGACACTGGTCTTGCTATCAGACTGCTGTTGCTGTTAGACCATTACTTGCTGCCTTGTCTGTAACTCGACTATTTCACTTACAGACTTTGTTTGTTACCAGTTTTGGCTCTTAGACATTTTGTAGTTAATTCTTAATTCCCAAGCTATTGTAGTTATATACTGTGTCATTTTTATAAGATCACCCACATTTAGAACTAGTTACACTGGCAAGCCTATGTACTCATTGCCTTTACCCACCCATACCTTCCCTACTCTACCTTAAAAATAAAACTACCACTAGTAACACATCTAATTTAATCTCTTACATTAGTAATCACTGCACCAAAGGTAACCCTTATTTTCATTATCTAGCTAACCCTGGGAATAGCTAACCCTGTCATTATCTAACTAACCCTAACACAACCTAACTAACCCTACAGCTACCTAACTAACCCTATCATAGCCTAACTAACTTACAACTATCTAACTAACCCTGCCACTACCTAACTAACCATATCATGGCCTAACTATACCCTACAATTATCTAACAATCCCTACCACAACCTAACTAACTCTAACACCAAGACATTAGGCACTTAATTTAAAACCCCATATTTCTTACTAGTTACCACATTTGAACAACAGCTGCTTTGTGTCCTATAATTTATATCAATTGCCTTATAAACTTAAGTTACTTGTATGAATTGATGCACTTATCAGGACCTTAGTTTTACTAAATCTGCAAAAACCCTGTCACCACATAGCTGAGAGCTGATCTCTCCTCTCACACGACAGCTCAGCTGGTAGTAGTTATTGTAAGTCAGTGTAATAACTGCTTCATTTTAAGTGACAACCCCCTACTTCAAGATTCTTTTAACTCTACCTGCAAGAGATATAGCTACATAACTGGTCTGTAGCCATGTTTCTCTCCTCCCATCATTATCTGTAAACTACTTCATGCCACTGTACCTATTCATACTGAAGTGCTCAAACATCATTGCCTAAGCTTTCTAGGAAATCCCCTAGAGGACATCTGATAGTTACAAACACACCTACACTTACCCTTGAGCATGCTACCTGAGGGTCTCTTCACAACTGCAAGCCTGAACCCTCAAACATGCCTGCTTATAACCATAAGTCCTTAAAATAGTTAACATTCTGAGATAACCCTTACCAAACTGGCTAAAGAGAGAGTTGCTGTTACTTGTTTCTCTGACTTTGCAAGATGCCAGAGATCCAGTCACAATCCTATATGTGAGCATGACCTTGTAAAAATGAATATCCTTAAGCAGTCTATCTGAAGAGAGAGATGCCTGTATTCATCATGAGGATAAACCTCTAGTGTCGAGCAGTATTCTCAACTCTCCAGGAATGATTACTGAATTCAAAATTAAAATAATTGGCTGTGGTATCTGATTTATCTGCTGAACTTTTGGGGAGATCCAGTGTATGTGTCTACTTGAGGCTAGATGGTCAAAAGCCTCTCCTGCTTAGCCGGGGATGGCCTTCATCTCTTAGCTCATAGCATTTGTATACTGTCTAGTGTCTTTTTCCCTGTATAGTTCTTTTTTTTTAGATAACCATAAATTCAGCCCCAAGAACAACAGCAGAAAGGGTAACAAATCGCCCAGTAAAAATTAACAATACACTCAAAAGTAGATAATAAGCTATCCAGGAAGGCAGCAGGATATCCAAACACATAAAATATGATGATTTATTGAACAAAACCTAAGCACTTTCATGGTGTTACAATCCGCTTCTTCAGACGTACATTCTAAAACAAACTGATACCTCTTATATACTTTTACACACATACAACCAGCCAATGACTGCAATAAAACAATCATTCAATTAGTAAGCATATAAATTCAATAAAACTTCACAAAATAATAGTTAGGTAACAGTTAATTTAAACCTATGTATCTAACATTGCATATATAAAAACACTTTTCAATACATAATGTATCTGAAAAGATACATTAATGCCTAAAAATTCTCTATTTAATCTTTCTGGATTTAAGTAGAGGTTTCAGAGGAACGGCATCATTAAGTCCCCGACCATTGTGTGCACCTAATCTTAAAATCCATTTAATTTCTAAGATTTCCATGGTGTTAACTATGTCACCTAACCTAACATTTACTTCTTGTGCCTGCAGTACCTGGAAGCAAAATTTATGTTTCTCGCCAAATTGTAATGTGTGTTTGGCTAAAGCACTGTAAATAAAACCTTTTGTGGTGCAGTGTACATGGTCCCTAATGCGTTCTCGCAAAGTGCGATTAGTTTTACCTACATAGAATGAATAACATTCTATGCAGGAGGCTATATATACTAAATTCTTAGTAGTGCAAGTACTAGAGTTTCTTAACTCCCATAACTAACCAGTGTCAGGGTGTCTGAAAAAATCTCGACTCATCCACAAAGGAGCATTGTGCACATCTCCCACATCTTTTCGTGCCCAGCCATACTTTGTCAGTTAAACTTGTCATGTCATTGAAAAGTGGATAACATAATTAATGTTTTAAACACTTCTTATTCCTATAAATATATGTGGAATAATCCCCTACTACGTTTCTTGTCATATCGTCTGTTAACAATATATGCCAATTCTGAGCTATAGTTTCTTGTAATTTATTTATATTCATAGCATAAGGTAAAATGACTGGCAATTTAGATGGTACTGTTGTGGGAGTTGTTTTATGTGAATGTATGGGTCTATGAGAGAAGCATGGTTTAGCGCGACCTTCTCTCTCTGATTTCACTTGATTATATGTTTTATTAATCTCATGTTCTTCATACCCTCTCATTATAAAATTAATTTCAAGTTTATTTAATTCATTATTGTACACTTCTTCGTTACAAAACAATCTAGATAATCTCATTGTTTGTCCTTTAACTATATTACCAAATATTCTGGGGTTGTGCATGCTGTCTCTGTGTAAAAAAGTGGGCTTGTAGCAAGGTTTCCTATAAACTGTGGTGCTGCATTCCCCTTGTTTTATCAGAATATTAACATCCAAGTAATCTATATTGTCTCGTGAATGTTTTATAGTGAATTTTAAGAAATCACTGCTGTTGTTAATCCTATCATAAAACTGTATAAGTGATCTTTCATCATCTTGCCAAGGGATACAAATGTCATCCACAAATCTCTTATAGTACATTATCTGTGGAGTTTATAATAAATGTTCCATTTCCCAAGATACCATCACTAAATTGGCGTAGGAGTTAGCGCAACTAGTGCCCATCGCTACGCCTGATGTCTGCTTGTAACAGGTATCATGAAACAGAAAGATGTAATTTTGTAATACAATTTCTAACAGCATACACAATAGGTCAGCTCTGTTTTTATCAACTAGTCCTTGTTCTATCATGAATGTTTTCACCATGTCTATCCCTTTGGCATTTGGGATAGATGTGAAAAGAGCAACTACATCTAAAGTAACCAATATTACGTCATTTAGATCTTTCAGCTTACTGGTAGTTTCAAATAGGCTAGTTAAAAACTGCTCTGTATCTTTTAATACATAATTATAGTTAGAAAGGACTTTTTTTAACTCTGTATCTAAATAGACTAAAATAGGTTCAGTCAACCAGTTTGATCCAGCAACTATGGGTCTAAATTTAGGGTGCACGGGATCTTTATGAATTTTAGGCAAACCTTGTAGCCTGAGTATCAGCGGAAATTCAACAATACAGTAATTAAAGAATTTTTTGGTTATTAAACCCATTCGTAAACTCTCATCTAGTGCACTAAAAATACTTTTTTGCATGTTATAAACAATTTCCACTGAGGTTTCCTGATAAACACCATCCTGTTGCAGCATTTCAACCATGGTATTATAAAAGTATTGAGCATCCATAACTACAATAGGACCCCCTCTATCTGAGGGCCTAATAACAATTTCATTGTTACTTTTGAGTTTATCAAGTGCCATTTGTTCATGTCTAGTAAGGTTATATTCATTATAATATGTATGCAGAGTATTACCATTATAAATACTATTCTAGCATGCTTTTAGAAAAGTTTCAACAGTAAATGGCAAAGATGGAACATAAACACTTTTCTTTCTAAAAACATTCCTTTCTTCAGTATTGGACAATGAAGCATTATATATAATTTTTAATGCTAAATTGTGAGTAAACAAACGGATAGCAATAACAGCCTCACTAACATCAATCGAAGTGGTAGGCATAAAAGTTAAACCTTTATTAAGTAACGATACCTCATGTTCAGAAAGGTCATAGCAGGAAATATTCCAAACTATGTTTCCTGGCCCCACATTTTTTTCAATGTTTGTGTGTGTTGTTGGGCCAGTGCTTCTTTTCGTTTGTGCCCTCGATCATACTCAGAAAGCAAACTGTAATTTGAGCAGTGCCAGCAATGCCACAAATGCCACTAATGCCACTAATCAATAACTCCCAATTGGAACAGCAACTGAAATAAAAAGTAAGGAACAGGAACCACCAGACGGAAGCTCGTACATGAGAGGATAGCAAAAAAACCTTTTATTCCACAATGATGGTTAAGCGCTTTCAACTAGATACACCAGTCTTCTTCAGAACCATTTTATACAATACAATTCCTGGTATATATAGCCAGAGCAATTCAAAAAGAGCGCCACAACTTTTAAAGGTATAGCTCATTAAACAAATACTAGAACCACATATTAAACACTAAATATATGATGTTAAAAAATACATCTTATGTAAACTAAACAAAAATATATATATATATATATTTATGATAAAAATACGTATTTTTATCATAAATATATATATATATATTTTTGTTTAGTTTACATAAGATGTATTTTTAACATCATATATTTAGTGTTTAATATGTGGTTCTAGTATTTGTTTAATGAGCTATACCTTTAAAAGTTTTGGCGCTCTTTTTGAATTGCTCTGGCTATATATACCAGGAATTGTATTGTATAAAATGGTTCTGAAGAAGACTGGTGTATCTAGTTGAAAGCGCTTAACCACTAATGCCACTAATGCCAGCAATGCCACTATTGCCAGTAATCCCACTAATCCCACTAATGCCAGCAATGCCACTAATGCCAGCAATGCCACTATTGCCAGTAATCCCACTGCCAGGAATGCCATTATTGCCACCAATGCCACTATTGCCAGTAATACTACTAATGCCAGCAATGCCACTATTGCCAGTAATCCCACTAATGCCAGCAATGCCAGTAATGCCACTATTGCTAGCAATGCCACTAATGCCACTATTGCCAGTAATGCCACTAATGCCAACAATGCCAATATTGCCAGTAATCCCACTAATGCCAGCAATGTCAGTAATGCCACTAATGCCAGCAATGCCACTGTCACTAATGCCACTAATGTTAGTAATGCCAGTAATGCCAGCAATGCCAGTAACACCACTGTTGCCAGGAATGCCAGTAATGCCACTATTTCCAGTAATGCCACTATTGCCAGTAATGCTACTGTTGCCACTAATGCCAGGAATGCCAGTATTGCCAGTACTGTTTTTCTCAATACTAGAACCTTAAACAACATGTCAGAGCTCCAGGCTTACCTCACTGTTGAAGGCTTCCATGTTTGTATAATTACTGAATTGTAGTTTCGCAAGAGTTATAGCAATCCCTCTCGGATATTCATTTCTGTCTCTCTCTCTAGTAACACTTGCCAGGCCCCCATGATATTCATTTGTCGAATGACAGCCTCCATCCCCCCAGGATATTCACTTCTCTTTATTAACAATTTTTAACCTCCATACATACATACAAATATTTAAAGCATGGGCATTAATGCCCTTCTAGCTTGACAGAATACTTGTTCCCATAATAAGTGTCCAGGCTGTTCTTAAAAATATCTAAACTAGTACTTGCTTTAATGTAATTTGGTAGTCTGTTCCATGCATCAGCTGCTCTGTTAGAGAACCAATTAGTACACTTCTCATTCCTATAGAATCTTCTACATAGGTTATCTGATGATTCTCTTGTACTTTCTGTTAACCCCCAAACATTCCCAGAGGTAGTTATCCCTAAATGCCATATATACCTGAATAATATCTCCTCTTAAATATCTGTAAGAGACACTGTATAAGTTTAGATATTTTAGTCTTTCATAATAAGTTAAATTTTCACATCCACGGATGTCCTTGGTATATTTCATCTGTATTCTTTCCAGTTTACTCATGCTTGTTATAGGGTTTCCATATTGTTATTCCATACTCAAGTTTGGGTCTAATGTAACTAACAAACAATGACTTCATCATTTTTGATTTCCTAGACATTATAAATCTTTTTAAACAACCTATAGTTCTATAACTATTATTAACCAATTGGTTGATACAATTAGAAAAATTCATTGCTGGATCTACCCATATAACCAGGTCCTTAAATGAGTCTATAGTTTCAATCCCTGTGTGCTGTATTAAATATTCATCTTTCAATTTATGTCTCCGAAATCTCATATGCATAGTTTTTGATGTGTTTATCAGCATATTATTCTCCTGTACCCAAATGGTCAATTTAGTCAAGTTATTTTGCAGACATGCCTTATCTGGAACACATGTAATCAGTTTACCCAATTTCAGGTCATCTGCATATAGACTGTAGAACACCTCAGATGAAAAAAGTTAGATCTGAAGGGTACAGTCTAAACAAGTAAGGGCCTAGGACAGAGCCCTGTGGGACACCCTGACTGTAACCAAGAATTTCACTTGTCCAGTTGCTGTATGATACTTGCCGTGTCCTATTTGTAAGCCATGATCTATCTTATCAAGAGTACATCAGTTTCTAGTTGTACTAATTTATTGATCAGTGTTTTGTGTATGGCCCTGTCAAATGCTGAAGTTAAATCAGGTCTATATCAGAACACCGAAAGTTCACATTTTCAAATGTTCTTACATCGATCCCTAATCAGTGAACACTGACAACATCGAATATTCAGAACAGCAAATTTTTTCCTAGGGGAAAAAATTTGCTGTTCCAAAACACATACACACAACACAAGCACACCAAACAAACAGCAATCCACACACATACACCCAAAATCTTACAGCTAACCCTACACTACACTATACAAACACCACTAACTATCCACTTACCTTAACCCAAACCCTAACCTTAAGGTCCGTCACTATCACACACTCACCTCACCCTCGGCTTAACCCTAACTCACCTAACCCACCCTAACCCTCACGTCCACACAATCGCACACATACCTCCCTCACGCCCTAACCCTAACTCTCCTAACCCATGCCCAATCGCACACTTACCTGAACCCGACTCATAACTTTCCACCACAGTGCTGAAAATAGCGAAATGACAGAAATGGACAACCAAATTCTTTCCCTAGGAAAAAATCTGGTTATCTGTCGTTTCGCTATTTTCAGCGTTCGCTGAATAGGGGTCAATGTAAGAACATTCGAAAGTATGAACTTTTGGTGTTCTGATATAGACCCAGTTAAATCTATATAAATTGCATCACAGCACACTTTTCATTCATAGTTGCTATAGAACATCATGTTACAGGTGGTAATAGATCTATTTTCAACATATGCATGCTGATATATGGTTTCAAGTCCCAAATTATCCAGTTCTGAAAATAGCTTATCCAATATTACTTTCTCCATTATTTTTCAAAACCTGAAAGTATACTTAAGGGTCTATATGACGCTGGGTTTGTCCTACTCTGCTCTCCCTTAAATACAGGTTTGATAAGTGCATGTCTCCAATCTTGAGGAATCTCCCCATATTTATATGACCTAATGAATAATAGATACAATGGAACCATAAGTTCTTGCTGATGTGTTCTCAGGTCATTGTTACTGATTCCATCTTCTCCCTGTGCTTTGTTTGGATCCAGTTTTCACAGTTCTTTTTTAATATAATCTAATTTGATTCCAGTATATGGGGTTACTTGGATGTCAAACTGTTTTGCATAAGATTTTGTAAATATATCTATAATCTTTTTGTGTCTGAGAATAAATTTTAGAATCTACACACTGTTTATAAATGTGTATGTCTTTACTCCTTCCACATCTTATGTATCTATAAAAAGGTTTCCTATTATGCTCAATATCTTTATATAAATTTTCTTAAATTTTTTATCTAGTCTCACACTATGCTTATTCTGTTTGTCAAGCTTGTTTATTTCAGTTTTCAAACTAGTAGTTTGACCTCTCTTCCATTTCTTGTATTTTTTGTCTCTCACCTTAATCAGATATCTTGTTCTTATGGAAATATATCCCCCTGACGTTATATGCCTAGATCTTGATGTTAAACTTTTGCACTCAAACAATTTCTCGTTCAAAACTTCCCACATTACATCTGCAATTTTTTTCCACTGAACACCTCACACTAGTTAGTTTTACATAGTGACTGTTTTGCTTCCATATAATCTGTAATCTGTAATTCACCTTTTGTGCATTGGTTTAGATTTCAGTTTGCCAGAGTTATCTAACAACAAATTAACCTTTATAACCCCATGATCACTGCACATCAATGGTGGTAAAACTTGACTTGAAGTAACAGTAATTTCTTTAGGAACACAAACAATGTACCCGGGGCCTTGCTGTTAACTAGAATGGGATTAGTGTATTGTTGTCATATATGCGCAGCGGAATTTACAGTGGAATACCTGTTTTCTATCTTTTTTCTCTTTACACTGATATCAATGTATATATTTTCCTGGCATTGCTGTTAACTAATACAGGACTGCTTGTACAGACTGCTGTTTGTTTGAATACTGTAACCCCCTAACATAACTAGCAACAGAACTCATTTGCAGATGTTTATATTGCTCTCCGTAAACCGCATTCCCTACACTTGAAGACATACTCTCCTGGTTTTTAACTAACATCAAAAATTAATCAGTTATTTTAGGTGACGTAAACATGAACTGGGCCATGATAAAACTATGAATTCCTCTCCCTAAATATCAACCTCTACAACTACACCCAATTAATAAACTCTCTTACCAGTCCAAACAAAGGTGGAGCCACTGATACCATCATTGACTGGATCTTAGTGTCTCATCCAAACCTCTTCTCAGATACTGGCATCTTTCCTGACTCTCTCAGCGACCGCCTGCCTGCATTTGCTGACCTTCACTCGTCTCCCCCTCAAAAGCAACACCGCTATGTACAATCTCGGAACCTCTCCAATTTCAACCCAGAAATATTCATACACTGCCTAAAAGTAACTGATTGGTCACCCTTAAATACCTTGCCGCTTGACAATGTCATTGAGTACTTCAATAAAACCTTCCTGAACCTTCTTAACAACATTGCTCCACTAAAAAATAAAAGAGTCAAAACTTCATCTGCCTCTTGGTCAACCAAAGAAACTAAATAAATCATGCACCTAAGAGACAAAAAGTGGAAACTTTACCATAAAAATAAATTACTCCATGTCCTAACAGAAGTCAAACAACTCCATAATACTATAAAAAAAGCTAATAATCAGGGACCGGAAATCATACTACAGCAAACTTCAATCAGAGAACTTATCCAACCCAAGAAAATTCTGGGACTCATCTCCTCTCTTCTCCAACCAGGCAATAAGGACAATCCATTCCCTAACCTAAACCTTACTGATCTAGAAAATGCCTCTAACTTCAATACCTTCTTCATAGAATGCATAGCTAAACTTACTACCAGCTTCTCTCACCACTCTCAACCATCTACCCCAACCAGCCATTCTACAACTCCACACAATCTGACTACCCCTACTCCTACTTTTAGCTTCTCTCCTGTCTCGATAAGCAAAATAAAGAAGCTCCTCCTACAACTCAAACCATGCTCCCCTGCCCCAGACAACCTACCCACAATTTTCCTCAAACTGGCTGCAGACAGCATCACCTATCCCATCTCTATCTGATCTATACTAGAATCATACATCCCCTCACTATAGAGGCATGCCTTTATCATTCCACTCCATAAAGGAGGCAAAAACATTGACACTTTTAGCCATCCTATACCCACTATCAAAAATCATGTAGAAATGTATTCAATCCCAAATGATGCCCTATCTGGCCCAAAACAACCTACTAACCCCTACACGACATCGTTTCCGTTCCAGGCATAGTACCATCACTGCCCTCCTCTCCTTTCTAGACTCTATAAACCTTGCTTGCGACTCAGGCAAAATAGTGTCTACTCTATTCCTTGACCTCTCCAAAGCCTTTGATACCATTTCTCACCATTTACTATTATCCCAACTCTCCTCTCTCAACTTCTCCCCTCCTATCATCACCTGGTTCACCAGCTACCTTTCTGAAAGACAACAAGCCATCAAATGGAAAAATTCACTCTCTTCCTTTCCACACACCCCTACCGGAGTTCCCCAGGGATCTGTCCTAGGCCCCCTCCTCTTTAACATCTTCATTAATAACTTCCACCAGTCTGACTCTCTCTGATGCTACACTAATTCAATATGCTGATGATTTGACCATTATCTGTACAGCAGACATCCCCTCCGACCTACTTCTCAAAATTCAGTTAGCCTTCCCTAATACCGAGAAATGGGTGCATAGTAATCACCTCACCTTAAATGCCACTAAACCAAAGCTAATGATCTTCTCCCCATTCACAAACACCAGTATAGACAAAAACTCTTTTACAGTGACTGCTCAGAATAACAGCCCCATAGAAATAGTATCACATACCAAACTGCTCGGTGTCATAATTGATGAAAATCTAAAATTTGACATCCATATCCAAACTAACATAAAAAAACTCACCAAAAACTGGGTGTCCTGTATAGACACAATTGTTACCTTACACCCTCCACCAGACACACCCTTACCTCTACTTACCTTTTTCCCTCTCTTATGTACAGTGCCCCCCATTCACTAATCTTCAGCTAGGCTTACAGGCCAAGTTAGAAGCCTGCTATAATAAAATCTCCAAATTTGCCAAAAACTCCAGAAACTCATCAAATCACTGTCACTCTCCACTCTCTGACATGGCTTGAACTTCCTAACTACCTCAAACTCTTTAAACTCACTACTGCTCACAAGCTCATATTCAAACCCTCGAGTTGTCTTTCTCTGTCCACCTCTTTAACCCCTTACATTCCCAACCGCTCTTGTAGATCAGAAAGCCGCAATCTTCTAAACATATTTAAGCCCTGTCGACCCCCAGGCCACCTACTATTATCCTGCTCCCTAGCTAAACTCTGGAATTCTCTCCCTACCAACTTGTGAAATACTCATAGCCACTCAAACTTTAAAACTCTTCTCCAATCTCACCTCCATTCAAAGTGGAAGTGTTCGAGTACCCCTACTACTTATACTTTTAAGTGCTCCCTTACCCTCTCTGACCTCTCCTCATATTCCTAACTTCCAAAAAATAAAGTACAATAAAATTTGTTTTTATCTGTACATAAATGTTTTTTTACTCACATGCTTTTTTCATCTGAAATGCCTATACTTTTAATATGCTTAACCTACATGAATCTAACTTTTGTGTTATTAAAAATGTCATGTCTTTTTTAACAAATTGTATATTATCTCCATATGTTTCACTGTTCTACTACTTTATTACTTTGTATAATTATTGTCTAATTGTCTATATACTGTGGAGCTTTTCTCCCTGGGCCTCTATTGAAAATGGGCTCTTCCAGGCCCAGTGGACTATCCCAGTCATCAAACTGTAATAAATAAATAATAAATGTCTAGTATGTTCTATCCCCTGGTAGTTTTTTTTTTTACACTCTGAAGCAATTGTTGTTCCTGAATATATATTATGAATAATTTCCTTACTAACATTGTTGAATCAATATTATTCCAGCCTGTTTCTGGTAAATTTAAGTCCCCAGCTAATATTATTCTTCCCTCTTGTGTTTCATGTAAGAAATGTATGAATTTCTCTAGGTCATCTGCACTTGACTTTGGTGGTCTATATACTCCAACAATTGTTATATGTTCCAGGGGTGTCTTTACTGTCGCAGTTACACAGTCTATAGTATTGGTGTTATCACTGAACATGTAATAATCATAGGTCTCATAACTATATTTAATCCTTATCATAACACCTCTACCTGATATTTTGTTAGAATGTCTGTTACAGTAAAAACATTTATGCCCTGAAAGAACAGTTTCCAGTCATTGTTCTTTAACCATGTTTCATAAACAGTAACAACATAAATCTTGTGGGAACGTAGCAATTTTTCCAATAAAATAACTTTATTATTAATGCTCGTAGGATTAATAACCATCAGAGATGCATCAAATGTAGCTATCTGTGAACTGTTAAATTTTTGACCTAGAAAACCCTGCCTAGTGTTTGTCAAATATTGCAAAATATCTGCTGCAAAAATTCTCTTAATAATTCCAAAGGGCGTACATAGGTTTGGAGTACCAAACAGCTTTAATCCTGGTACCTCGGCATTTCGCCTTCAAGAGATATCAATAGATAGTAAACTAGGAATCTTAAGATGACCATAACCAGTAACAAAAGCAATGCTACATTCAATGCTTTCTTCAGTGTTGCAATTAAGTACATTTAAACTTTCATCCTAGTCATATATAGATAGATCTAGTCCTCAGAATTTTCAGATATGGATGAAATATTTCTTTGCATGTTAAATAAAGTATCTCTAGAAAAATATACTTTCAAATGAAGTTTGCAACAGAATTTACTAGCTTCAATAAGTACATTAGCAAGAGAGGGACATTTAGTGGGAATAAACTTAGCTCCCTTTAACAGCACACCAATAACTGTGTCATATATATTCTGGATTGTGGCTGTAATGACTTTAGATGGTATATAGGTCAGACCAAAAGAAAAGTTAAGATTAGAATTTTGGAACATTTAGGAAATATTAGAAGGGGTAATATAGGCTTCAGTCCAGTGACAGAACATTTTATTGAAGCCCATTCTGGAAATTTGGATTCCCTGTTTATTAGTGCATTAGCCTAACCATCTGGCAACTGTGGTAGTGGAACTCTATTTGCTAATAAGTTACATCAGCTGGAGACCACTTTCATTTTTAATTTTGGAACTTTGGTCCCACATGGATTAAATCAAGAGGTGTTGTTAAATTTTTGAAGAAATTTCATTGATAATATGCCCATAAATGTATATGTGTGTGTATTTTTCACGTGGTGCTGCGGTAGCATTGTTGCCTCTTAGCAAGACGTTGTCCCGTTCGATTCTCAGCTAGAGTGTCTTCTGTGTGGAGGCATACGTGAATGGGGCATGCCTTCGTTGAAAGTTGTGCGTCAGGGCTGGTAACCTGGTACGTAAAAATCCACTACCAATCATTAGTGGACCGGCGTTCCGCTGTGGCGACCCCTAACCGGGAAAAGCCGAAAGACACAAACAAGCAGACACAAACAAACATTCCATAATCGAACTTTTAAAAGTTCGAATGACATATGGTCGACACCATATGATCGAACTTTTAAAAGTTGGAAAATGTAATAAAATAATAAACCAATGAAAAAACCTACCTGAATGGTTCAATCATGGGGGTAAGCCCTCCCACTCTTTAAGTATACCAACTCCGAGATCACACTACAGTGCAGAAAAGGGAAATCTTCCCATTCCGCACTGTACGGAGATCTCTGTTGAAATGTTTGAACTTTTAAAAGTTTGATCCTATGCCGTTTGAACTTTTAGGAGTTCGACAATGTGATATAGACACTATTTTTCATATGAGTACACACACATTATGAGAGGGTGTTATTGTATTTTTTGTGTAAACTTGGTTTAATTTTTTTGACAATGTTATTGCTGTAGAATTTATGATAATTTTGTTATAATTTTGCTGCTGCTGAAGTGCTATGGGAAATGCAGTAGTTTTTCATGACTAAGGGATGTGTTTATGTATAATGTGCACTGATCACTTTAAAAGTGGGATGTATAGACAAATTTTGAAACACAATTCTTTAATTGTTTAGTACATTTAAGCTTTAGAATTTGATATGTTGATATCCCTTGAAGGTGAAATGCCAAGGTACCTAGATTAAAGCTATTTGGTACTCCAAATCTGTGTATGCCTTTTGGATTTATTAGGTTTTTGTGTTTTTTTCTTTGGTTTTGCAAAAATTCTCTTCCCTGATCTTGACAAATGCATGCCATCCTGTCCGAACACGTGTGCAGAAAACTAGGCTTGGATGCTCTACACATTTCCATTTTTTAAAACAGGACATTTTTTCCATGTAGGCATTTACCTAAAAAATGGTTTCATTCTCGGTGACCTGACTATCCTTTCTATAGGTGATTTGTGAAATATATATGCTAATACCAGTACAAGCTATAGCATCTACAGCCCTCTTAACAGTCAATGAATCCTTGCGGGTGACATCATTTGTACCGACATGAATAAAAACAGATCCATACTTCCTTACATTAAGATGTTCCAAGGCTCGTCTCACATCTTCTACTTTTGCTCCTGGTAAGCATAAGCATTCAATGTTCTTTATCTTCTCTGCAAATAATCATTTCCTCTAATAACTGAATCTCCAATCACAAGAATATCTTTGCTGACCAGCTCTGAAGAATCTTCAGCTTCTAATACAATAATATCTGCTCTATCAATTGTTACAAAGGACAGATCTTCATCTCCATTAGTCTTATTAATCCCACTGTTTCCATTGTGTATTAAATTCTCATCCAGCTGGTATTGTAAATCCACAGCTTGAGCCAAGAATGTCAACATCTGTCTTTCTCTTCTTTTTTCTTACAGTAATGTTCTTCAGTCCTTCCATGATCAGTTTTGATTGCTTCCTTTTCAACTGCCCCTTGCCTATTTTTTCTACCTTCTCTTTTGGAAAAATAATGCCTTTTTCTGTAGACTGAAGGTTTTCTGATAGAAAAATATTATCATTCCCTGTAATCTGTGTGTTAAATAATAAAGCAGTGTCCTTTTTAGTATGTATTCTCTTTGCTTTCTTTGTCTTCCTTGTTATTTGTTTCCTTCTAAACAAACTGAATCCTCAGGATTGCTAAATACTTGAATCCATAATTTCAACATTATCAGGGGCATTGTCTTGTTTCATAGGGGTTGAATGATCTTTGCAGACAATAGATGCATCATTTCCTAAATATGTTCTATTTGTTCTTTGCCTAACATTGCTTATCTCACCAGTCCAGTCATTAATATATGAAACAACAGTTCTCCAAGCCATGCCAATTGCACAGGTGCAATCATCATCATTATTAAGACTAGATTTACTTCAGACAATGGTAAGCAAATCATCCAACTTTAGACAAGAGGAACACAGATCACCAGTGTTATCAGCTGTTACCTTTAAATATGCATAGCATTTATTACACTGTACAAGATATTTGTGCATTAGCAAATCGTTAATTGCATAGTCATTTAAGGAATCCATATTCAGCTTCAAATGAATAAAATATTATAAAAGAAAAGACTAATGAAAACAGTAACCAGAGGATTCAAAGAACTAAATGCTCACTATCACGCGCAGTTGCACTTCTTTTTAACAGTAAAGAGCAATAAACCACAAACCAAAGTAGGGTTGCTTAGATATGCTCAGAAATTATGTCTCTGCAGTCTGTGTGAATTTATAGTTGTCTAGGCCCCTTGGGGTGGCTAGATCTTGCTTGTCTAAAACCTCTCCCTTTCTAATAACAACAGTGACATTAAAGGTAAAACAAAAAGATATGAATCAAAGTAAATCTTGTTAACAAGCTATCTCTTCCTACCTACAAACACTGAAAAACAGTGATAACAAATAAAATATAAATTCAAACAAAACCTCTCTTACCAGTCAACTCCACAGTAAATCACAAACCAGGGTATTTACTTCTCCCTGCTAACAATCTCCAATCCCCTAAGATATTCATTGTTCTTTACTAACAATCTCCATTCCCCAGGGTACTTACTTCTGCCTGCTAACAAACTCCATCTCCTAAGATATTATCTTCTCTTTACTAACAATCCCCATCCCCTAGGGTATTTACTTATCTTTGCTAAAAGTCTCCATCCCCCAGAACAGAGGTTCCCAAACTTTTTTGATTCTCGGCTCCCTTGCTGAATCCAGGTTTTCCCAAGTCTCCCCCCCAGTGTGCATAAAGTGCATATCAGGGGTTCCTAAAGTGTGCGCTGCGGTGCCTTGGGGAGTTGCAGCTTCCTCACAGCAGTGCAGTGAACTAACAAGCTTAGCTGCAAAATAAACCGCGAACAGTTTGCAGTTTATTTTGCAGTTAAGCTTATTAGTTTGCGGTGAGTGTGAATGAATGCAGGAATGAATGAAGTGCCTAGTGTGTGTGTGTGTGTGTGTGTGTGTGTGTGTGTGTGTGTGTGTGTGATTCACACCTCTCAACTGTACAGATTTTCACAGAATGTCCAGATTTGTGCCTCATATTCTTGGTGTGTTCCTCCTAAAATCTGTACTTTTCTGGCAAATAGTTGAGGATTGCAGTCATTATAAATGACAAACATTTCAGTTTGACTCCACATCCTTCAGAGAATTCATGCTAATGCAAATCCTATTATTCTATCAACTTTCTAAGTTTGTAAGAACAATATTTAAAATCTGTCCCTATTAATGTCCATCATTTTAGGCTTTGTCCAGATGTTTTGGTCTAAATTGAGTTGATTATCTAAATCAACTCTGTTTGCTATTCATCACACCTAGTACTGTTTTCATGGGAGACTTTATTCTTGTAGCACCTAATAAACATAAGCAATCTCTGATAAATATACCCACAGACTCCTTGACCTTGTGAGTATCAACTCCTTAGTGTACATCGGCCCCCACCCCCACCAGAATGTTAACCTCCTTGACCATTGCTCTTACAAAACTGCTTTTCCTCCTGTGCCACTCCACTTATGTCTACCTGAGTAGTAAAATCTGATCATCTAGCTGCTACCTTCACCCTCAATACAAGAGTCTCCATCCATAAAACCCCACAATATTTCAGAATTATTATAAAGCTGACTTATTACCTCTATGCACAGATAGTCTGGACAAGCACCATTGGCATATTCCACTGAAAAAAATTCATGATGCCAGCCTTGCCCCTGCATACTTCTCATAGTTCTACCACATTATGGCCTAATGGTTAAGGTGTTTGCCTTACAAACACAAGGTGCAGGTTTGAGTATCACAAGGGGTAATTGGCTAGGCTTAAAATGGCTCACAAGGGCAGTTAGCTTAGTACCAACCTATTATGAACTGATATCTAGAAAAAGGCATCCCCATCCACCACAAGAAAGGAGTGCATCCAGAAATATACCTGTATGGTGAAATGCCTGTGTAAATCAGCTCTACAGGAAAAAAGAAGTAACATCCAAATCTTCTATGTAATTATCTAAAATGATATATCCCATTTTGACCCAGAAACTACAGCTAATATCCATGCTGATAAATTTACCTCAGGTATAAAACCTTCCATACACCCCCCCACCCATCAACATCCTTCATGAAGCGGCTTATGCACTCTCTCCAAAACTACAATCACTAGATCTATGAGTTCAGGGCTTGCAAGTGTCAAACACCACATATCTCTCACTTTACTAAATTTGTTTTACAGGTTATGTAGCTGAAACTTGGAGAACAGCTACAGTAATCGCCCTCCAAATGGTTAGGCCTAGAAAAGACCCTAGTAACTATAGGCCTATCAGTCTCACTAATCCTATCTGTAAAGATATGAAATTTATCTCTGAACTAATTAAAAACACCATAGACAACTTCCAGAGACTCAAACCCTGGATTTGTTTGGGCAGATAAAAGAAAGGTAACATAAGCTTTAGACAATTGCTAGATTGCCTGTACTATGTTAATGTTGCCAAAACCTAGGTGCCAAATTAGGGATACATTTCTTATTTCCCTTCCAGTTGTCCAGTTACACTTGAACTGGGTTAGGGAGGAAGTCTGCTTCACATGGATGAGAGTCTGTTCCACAGAAGGGGTAATCTCTGGGATACATTACTCTCTCTTCAGCAGGTCCTATTTATATCACAGACAAGGTATAAGTCTTTAGAACCCTTTAGAACCAGTAATTCTGGTGCAGTTTGTTTTGCAGATATGTAGGAGGTCTTTCAGGGTTGGGTCTTACAGTGCCTTGTATGCCAGGTATACATCTCCCCTCAACTAGCTGGAGGAGACACAATACAGGATAGGGCTTTGAGGTAGTTTGCATAGGACATGTTACTTACACCCTGTATTCTTTTAATAGGAAACCTATATGAATGTTCCAGTTGTGTGGTTAGGTACATGCTAAATGGGGACTTTGTACTCAATGATAGTTCTGGTGAATTCTGAATATAATGAAACAATGGCTTTCTTGGACCTAGATGCCATACCTTTGTTTATAAGCTGTACAACACAGAATGATTTCCTCACTACTTTAGACAACTGATGGTCAAAGGCTAGACTACTGTATATGTATGCTCCCAAGTCCCTAACTACTGGGTTGACTCTTAGGGTTGTGTTGTTAATATGATAGCTACCAGGGATATATGAGTTCCTGAAGGATACTATTTCCATTTATCAGCATTTAATTTAGTTTATGGCTCTGCACAAGTTAATTGTCGTAGAGAACATTAGTGTTGGTAGGGGATTCTATGACTGGTTCTAATTTGCAATCATCTGCAAATTTGGTCATCTAGAGGCTTTTGGCATTGGCCTTGACTTCAGAGAAGTATATGCCAAAAAGGAGCAGTCCGTGGACCAATCACTGAGGGACTCTGCTTGTAACTGGCTTCTTTGTAGCATTTGGCTCCCCAATTCTAACTTCCTCGGTCCTGTCTGTAAGCCAGCTGGATATTCACAGGGTGACCTAAGGGTTTATACCTAACCTTTTGAGTTTATTAACAATGGCTAAGTGGGGTACTGTGTCAAATGCCTCCACCAGGTCTTTGGTTACCTTCTCAAAAAAGTCCACCAGCTTGAGTAGGCATGACCTGCCCTTGATGAAACCAAATTTGGTTGGGTTGAGGATCTGGGAGGTTTCCTATGCCATTATTCATCATTTACATGATAATGCATTCCATGGCTTTGCATATGAAACTAGTGAGACTTACAGGTCTGTAGTTTCCAGGGTTTGTAGATAGTCCATCTTTGTGTAGAGGAATGGTTGTTGCTGTTCTCCACTCGTGAAGCACGGAGCCTGTGTGGAGGCTACTGTTAAATAACAATTCAAGAGGGCCTGATAGGTCACATTTCATGCTATTTAGAAGGCATACTGGCATATTTTCCTCCATTGATGCAGTGTTTTTGGCCTCAGAGACAGCATTGGGGACCTGTCACCTAGTGATAATAGGGGAGTTATATTTGATGGTATTTACTGAGGTGAGGTTGGGGGGAAGAGGGTGAAAGTTAGAGCTGACTACATCTGTCATTAGGTTTGTATACCTTCTGTCTCAGTACAGGTGGCTTCATTAATTATGACCTTTACACACAATTTTGTATTGCCTTTGAGACTGTGGATAGCTAAAGAATGCCTTGTGGATATACTTTGTTGGGAGGCCAAATTTACCTCAAAGTTAGCTTTTGTAGACTTTATTTGTCCATTAAGCTGTCTGTTTAGCTTGATGAGAGCGTTTTTATCCTACTGGGTGCTACACCTCCTAATTTTTGCCATGATTTTCTTCCTTCTGTTATACAGTCTATTGATGTTGTAATTCCACTATGGTTGCTTTTTTTTAATTAAAAGTTCTGTACTTATTCCTGGTGGGTACAGCTGCCTTTATGCAGCTATTATAGGGGTTTCTGTGAACAGTTCTGTGTAGGCAGCAGTGCCCTCAGGGTTTATGGGAGCTTGAAAGGTTGCCAAATTATCACTTAATAGTATAAAGTTAGCCTTAGAGTAGTTCCTGAATATTCCAGGTTTAGCTGGGGTTCCGGATTTTATTTTTTCTTCAAAGGAGACAGTTTTGTTATCTGATCTTACCAGAGAGGAACATTGCACTAGAGGGTGTGCAGTGCTTTCTCAAATTAGTGAGGACCAGATCCAGTATGTTTGCACCCCTGGTCAGCATATGGACAATCTGGCCGAGAGAGTTTGTATTTACAAAATCCAGGCATCTCTGTGCCAGTATTTTTGGTGTTGTATAGGATTCCCAGTTAAGAGTGGGGCAATTAAAGTCACCAATGACTATGGTATTGAGTTAGATGGTTAGTGTTTCTAATAAGTTTAAATACATGGTATGGGTTACCTGGGTCATAGAGGAGGACCTATAGGTTGCAAGGAAGTGGTATTGGATTTTTAACATGGAGAAGCTCAAGTGCATCATTCTGTTTGACCAGCCTTGTGGTAGATTTATTTTTGATGTAAACTGAGACACCCTCACCTTTAGTCCCCTCCTGTGCAGTAGCTGGCTTAAATGTGTGGATGGAATTATAGCCTTACACTGCCTGTGTGCTCTTTATGGCTTTAAACCATGTTTCAGTGACTGCATATATGTCAGTATTCTCTAGGGTAAGGAGAGCTTGTAGGGAGCTGAGTTTCTTGTTTAGACTCATAACATTGAGCAAAAACAACTTTAGATTTTCTCGGTTTTGATTTGCTATGTCAGAAATAATTTCATTTTGGCATTGCCTAAAAAGGGTACCATGGGAGGACATTTTTTTAGCTAATATTCAAACGCCTAGCAGGGAAAAGTACAGACCATCCCTGGCAAAGCAGTGACCTTCTCCTTCCATGCTGATAAATATTGCACCCCCTTAGAATGACACCAGAAACTAAGCCAATTATTAAAGTCAGTAAATCTGTTCAAATTATGGCATCATCCTTGGAGAAGGTAAAACCCTGCTCAGTGCTAGGTTCATACTAGCCTGGGACAGATATTCCAAAAGCTCCATGATGTGTCTCTTTATATAGTCTGAGGAGGTACATCTCAGGCCACTTACACCCATATGGACTATGATTGAGTCATAATGTTACTTGCGGTCCAAAGACCTGAGTATGTGTGCAATGTGGTGGATCCTGGCTCCTGATAAGCAAATGACAGTGACTTTCTCCTTACTCAGCCTGGACAGAAGGATATCAGTGTGTCTCACAATGGAGTTTCCAATGACCAGAATGTTGGATTGTATGGTGTCTTGCTGTATTGGCTTAGAAAAAGAGGCTCCATAAGATGTGTTTGTATGTGCTGATGTGGGTGTTGCTTTGAAATACTGCATTCAGCGCAGCTTAGAGTATTTGTTATGTGTACCTCATCTAGGTCTTTAAGGTTTAGGAAGATTACATTTAAATGCCTCAGTCTATGTGGCTCTATGTGCCTGCTTTCTACCATGTGTGATGGGTGCAGAATGTGTACTATTGATAGCCTGATTGACATTAGGAGTGCTTTTATGTGAGAGCTTTGCCTAAGATTGTGTAAATACATCTCTCACATACCACATTACTTTCTTTGAGAATTAGTTGGTTGAAAGTAAACATGAGGCAATTTCTACATTGCCACAAGGATGCCCATATCCACCAAGCCGATAACAAAGATAGTGGGGAAGTACATATCCATGCCAACAGGTCCTTTTTGATTGATTAGAAGGTTGGGGTGCACATGTAAAGTAATAACAGGAGAACCTGGTTTGCAACTCTGTGGGCAGCGCTTGTCAGTGCAAACTAGTTCCCTTGTGTGCAACTAGGTATTGGTGAAATTTCAAGAGTGCTTTTACAAGAAAAATGTCAACTCAGGGTGCCTGCATCAATACAGGGCACTACCAAACACTTGAGGGGAAACTACTAAAGTAGACCCTGATGATTTATGGATGAAGCATTTAGGGAGATATTCTGAAGTTTGGTTAGACAGCAGGTAATCAAGCAATACTTACTGAAAAAAAGAATTAGCTTTGTTAAGAATGATATATAAAGGGGATTTATCCAACTAGCTACTACCTGGCTACTACTAGTGCTGGTCTCACCACAGCTTCACACTACTGGGATACAGGGACCCTAAAAGTTCTATCACGAGAAGCAAAACAGTAGCACCAATCCCAAGATGAGAAGCAGGCCACAGGCTCTTTGGTGATTAACATTCTTATCCCAGATGATACAGGGGTCTGTAGACTTGTTGTAGCCTTTTCCTGGTAGATGTCTTGAATAGCAACCAGACCAATCAGGAAGGTCCAACACAGACACTCAGTGCCCAGTCAGAGACAGTCAGAAATTAATGTACACTGCTCCTTCTCTGGCCAGGAGTAAAATATAAGCCCAAATTACAAGCTGGCACCTATGAAGCAGGTTATCAGGCATTCTGGTGACCAGCTGTAGAAAACACGTACCAAGGACCAGGAACCAAAGTCACAAGACAATTTTCAAAACCGAAAAACACTGAAGACACCAGTGGGCCAGAAAAAGTTTTAGAATTTATTAAACAAATTGATTAAGCTCTTTCACTGATTTATAACTAAGACTTCATCAGAATCAATTTTCACATCACAAACTACAATATTTAAATAGAAATACACATCACATGATACCATATCAATTGGCTAATTAACCACTGGTAAAAAAATTTTAACCACTTCTTATAAAAAGTGTTTATAAAGCCCATGTATAACGCAAACCAATAAAATAAAATATGTAGACTTTGCAAGACTTCAGGCGTAATGCACTACTTAGATTATGTACCTCAAAGTTTGAGAGGGGGGCCATGGGAAGACTTAATTGAATATAAAGAGATGGTATGGCAAATAAAGTTAAATGCCAGTGTCTTCCCTGGCCTAAATTATTGTATTTCTATAAGTAGTGCATTATGCTTGAAGTTTTACAAAGTTTAAGTATTTTATTTTATTAGTTTGTGTTATACATGGGCTTTATAACCACTTTTTATAAGAAGGGGTTAAAATTTTTTTACCAGTGGTTAATTAGCCAGTTAACATGGTATCATGTGATGTGTATTTCTATTTAAATATTGTAGTTTGTCTTGTGAGAATTGATTCTGATGAAGTCTTAGTTATAAACCGATGAAAGCACTTAATCAATCTGTTTAATAAATTCCAAAACTTTTTCTGACTCGCTGGTGTCTTCAGTGTTTTTCGGTTTTGGAAATTGTCTTGTGATTCTGGTGATCAGCAGTCTGCAGAAAATAACGTCCCTATACTCTTTCTCTCACCAGGAGAATAAACAAAGTACTAATCCCAAGATGACTACTGAGAGGCAGAATGTGGGATCTCCAATAATTGGGGGTCTTGGAGCAGAAGTTGCAGATTTTAAAGATAAGATGGAAAAATATTGGTTATTATCCTAAGAGCCGCACTGTGAACTAAGCTGTTAGATATTAAAGAAGGAGTAACTCAAGCTTAAGCAATCAAAAGGCAGAGCCACTAATTTTAAAAGAGCAATCTAGATTAGAAGACAGATTGGAAGGGGGTGGGCACTTAGTATTCTGGCTTTATGGAATATAGTGGGATGGCCAATAAATTTAATTAGTGGAAGGGAAGTGACAACACTGGAGTGGTTGGAAAATTTTAATTTATTTGACTCACGAGAGATACAGTGCTGGTCTCTTTCCTGGTTTAAATATGCAATTGAAAGCAGAATACAATTAAATACAGTGTAATCGAACACATCACAATATACAAAATATAAGAAGGCAAGAAAGCAATATAAGAAAAGCAAAATAACCTTTTCCTCAACCCTACTTCCACTTTCATAAATCAAACAGCTGACTTAATAAGTTCAGAGGTTCATACTAGGCTGTTGTTCAATAGAGCATTTGTAGCCTCAAAGTTGCAGCTCATCAGCACCACACAACTTGAATAACAACTACTTAATTTTGTCCCCATTTAATAAGGATTTCAGAGAGACCGGGTAATTTATAGTTTCATATCCATTCATCCACATTGCACTTAAAAATGGTCAGGGAGCTAATTTGCTTTACTTCTAAGGGAAGTCTGTTTTATAAAAGAGATGTTCTTTGAGAAAGGGTCATCTATCTTGCTGGCAGGTTGTATTCTTGATGCAGTGGACGTTTATTTCCTTTAAGTTGGTATTTAGGGTGTTTTTTGCTTTTGCATATGTGTAGGAAATCAAATAGAACTGAATCTTTTGAGGCTTTGTAGGTGAGGCAGAGGTAACCTCCTCCTCCTTACGAGTGTGTTAGAAACAGACAAGATGGACAGAGACACAGAGTCCAAGGCAGTCTAAGTAGAACAAGGAAGATGTGTCCTTTTATCTCTTACTGAGGACCTGCTGTGGAGTTTCACATTGACTCATGTGCTCAGATAAGTACATAATGCATTACATTCTACTGCGGGTCTGAAGAGAAAGCAGGAAATGCAGATGCAAACTTTCCTTGACATAAAAGGTATATCCTTGGTAATCAGTCAGGCTCAATAAAAGGATCTTCTTATGACAATGTATATATAACATTTGAAGGATAGCTCAATGTCAATGAAAGTCCCCAGGTCCCTAATAACTGTCAATTTTCAAATGAGTGACATCTATATAGTAGGTTCAAGGGTGCCCATGTTATTTGGAATGTACCAGGCATGAGCTTGCCTCTCCTGAAGAATCTTAAAATCAGCTGGATAGTTTTTGACCTCTTTGACTTCTTTGAATTTGTAGTCATCCACAGCTTTGGTCAGCCATAAACCCTTGACATCAGCCTTGTTATTAGAGAAGTAAAGATCAGTGGTGAAATGACCAGTACCTATGGAGCAACACTAGTAACAATAATTTTTCCTTAGAATACACCCCCTACACTAACAGCCAATTTACCAGTGGGTAAAATAGGAGTTTACATTTAGTTTGATTAACTTATAAAAATGCCAAAACATGGAAAGGTATAGACGGCCGTGGCCTGGTTGAAAAAAACAGTGTGAACTGATTTGCCTGCATCCAATGCATCAATGACTTATTCAATGAAGCCCACTGAGTTTAGAAGGCAAGATATACCATTAATGAACCCAGGCTGATTTGGGTCAAGGGGCTGTAGACTGCTGATATCCTTGTCAATAAGTTTCACAGTGATGTATTCCATTCTTTTATATTTAAGACTGGCAAGGCTTGTAGATCTACAGTTTTCAGGGTCAGAGATGGAGTGATGTTTTTGGAGTGGAATGACTATAGCAGTCTTCCTGCCTCTGGTATGCATCCAGTGGAGAGGCTGAGACTGAAGAATATCAGTAGTGAGTCTATAAGACTGTGCTTGGTACTGACAAAAAAATAAATAAAAAACAGCTTGAGACAATGTCTGGACCCATGAGGCTAATGTTTTTGGCCTTGGAGTGAGCCCTCCGGGCTTGGTCTGAAGTGATCTGAGGAGTGTGTGTGTGTTCATGCTAATATGTGGGAGGAAGTTAGTGAAATATAGTGGTGCAAAGTTAAAGCTAAATTTATCCACTAATACATTGTCTATTTTTTCTGGAGATGAGTATGTATTATTTTTCTGTATTAGCTCAGTGCATTGCTGAGTATTGCTTTGAAGGTTTCTGTCATAGCTTCTCCCCTAAAAGGACTTTTAAAAAGCACTAAGGAAACATCTCACTGAGGAATCTGTCTGCACATGCTAAAATGATTCATGTCACTGAAGAATCTTTCTGCACATGCTAAAAAGATTCATCTCACTGACGAATACTTTTGTGTATGCTAAAAGGAGCAGATAACTGCCTTCCAGGCTGACTTGGCTCATTAAGATTTCACTGTTTCCACTCTATGATACAATGACTGATATTCAGTGCAATGTTAAATTAGATATCTGTGCCTAATTGTACATACTTCTGGTGTATCAACTTTAATATTTATAATTAATTGCATATAATTCTATTGTATAAACTTTAATATCTATGACTAATTATACAGACCTCTGTTGTATATTTCGGCTGATCTGTATCTCCAGCACCTGTATAATTTATCTGTTAGTGTAAAGTCCTATCGTTCTGCTTAGTAAGTTTTGATCTACAGGGACTAGGTCATGACTGAATAGGGTCAGTAGACCAGCCCACCTACCCAGCAGTCACATAGTAAATAAACAAATAAATAAAGGAGATGATTACATTTCACCAGGTCTGGTGCTAACTGTAATAGCTGTGCCTTAGTATAGTCTCTAAAGAAAGAAAGGTTTGATTGTGAATCAGATTTTACACTCATAGTGAATATTAATGAATGGTGGTCAGATGTGACCAATGATCATGCCAGCTGTAGAGCATTGTGAGGTCGTACTGATGAAGACTAAGTCCAATATATTTGTTCCCTTACCTGAGACATGAACTAGTTGGTCTATGGACCTAAAATTTATGAAATCTAGGAACAGCTTTGTATGGTTATTTCTGGTAGTGTAGATTTCCCACTTAATGGAAAGATAGTTGAAATCACTCAAAAGTATAGTGTTTGGTTCACTGGGGAGAGACTCTGTTTTGTTTATCAATGCTTTGTGGGGTTGCAGGTGACATGAAGGGGATACAGTAGTTGTGTGTGATGTGATACAGACTTTTATGGACAGGTAAGCAGATTACAAAGGAGCGCAAAGTCCAAACTTAATGAGTCCAGGTGTGATTTGACTTCTTATGAATATGGATACACCCTCTCATTTTAAGTGGTAGGCATTGAAACCTAACACTGCAGGGGTGTTATCCATACAATGAAACTTCATTTCAATAAGTATACATATATCTAGATTTCTGAGAGTCACAAAAGCCTGCAAGGAATACAGCTTCTTTTTAGGCTTCTGTCATTCAGCAGTGACACATTTATATAGTCTTGATTTTGTTTGACAATGTCGGTAACTCAGAATGATTATCCTTGCCTTAAAAAAAGCAATATGGGGTTAAGATAAAGTTTTGGCTAATGTATGAAAGGCATAACGAGAGAGGTGCAGGCCATCCCTTACAAAGCAGATCGGATTATCATCTCTTCCCAGGCTGATATATATTGAATCCCCTTAGAATGACACCAATAACTAAACCAATAGTTAATATCAAATTTCTTGTGTTTTGTATTGTGGCATCATTCTCAGTGATGGTTGGACGCTTGTCAAGACTCATTTCATACTGACCTCAGACATGTATTGTGAGACCTTCATAATCTTCCTCTTCCTATGATAAAAGGGGATGTGTATCAAGTCATTATAGTTTTATAAGTAATTAGTAGACATGTGGTACAGTACACCATTCAGGAGCCTAGCCCAATTTCCCTATTGCTCTAAAGCACTGGCTGATTAAGTGACTTGCTCTAGGTCACACAGTGGACAAAGAATGCTGAGGGAATCCAACTGTGTAACACAGGAAGCAGCTCATTAACAACTTGTAGCTTTAATCCTCTGTGCTATCTGCCACACTATGAACATAACTCCCATGCACTTTCATTGCCATGTGCACAGAGACCTGTGGCTTTTGTGGCATGGTGGGTCCTGGAAACTGAGAGACAACTTACCATCACCCTGTCTTTGCTTAGCATGGTAAGTGGTGCATCTGTGGGCCTCACCAGTCATCTATGACTGAAATGTTGCCAGATGTGTTTGCTCATCCTCGTTGCCTTAAAGGTATTGACTTGCCAGTTGGATGATTCCCTTTTACTTTTCAACTATTTGTTGTTTCTGTAGGTGCTGTTTGCTTGTGAGTGCAATGCAGAGTATCCTGTATAAACAACGTATGTGTTACTTAGTATTCTGTACACCCAAACTATGTGATGCTGGATATCTTGTACACTCAACCTGTGTAATTATGGGTGTATTGTACACCAAACCTACATGATAATGAGTATCCTGTACACCCAACCTATTTCATACTGGGTATTGTGCACACCCACCCTTTTTGATGCTGGGTATCATATACATCCAACCTATGTGATGCTGGGTATCCTGAACACCCAACCTATGTGATGTTGGTTATCCTGTATACCTGACATATGTGATGCCAGGTATCCTGTACACCCAACCTAAGTGATTCTGACTATCCTGTATACACAACCTATTGGATGCTGAGTTTTCTGTATACCCAACCTATGGGATGCTGGGAATCCTGCAGACTCAACCTATGTGATGCTGGGTATCCTGTAAACCCAACCTATGTGATGCTGGGTATCCTGTACAACCAACTTATGTGATACAGAGTATCCTGCACACCCAATCTATGTAATGCTGGATATTCTGTATACCCAATATACATGATGATGGGTATCCAGTTTATGCAGCCTATGTGATGCTGGGTATCCTGTACACCCAGCCTATGTGATTCTGGGTATCCAGTTTAACAAACATTTGTCAAGCTGATATCCTTTAAACCCAACCAATGTGATTCTGGGTATCCTGTACATCCACCCTATGTGATGCTGGGTGTACTGTACACCCAACTTATTTAATGCTGGGTATCCTGTACATCTACCCTATGTGATGCTGGGTATCCTGTACACCCAACTTATTTAATGCTGGGTATCCTGCACACCTACCCTATGTGATGGTGGGTATCCAGTTTACCCACCCTATGTGATGCTGGGTATTCTGTACACACAACCTAACTGATGCTGAATTTTCTGTACATCCAACCAACATCTTAGACATCTTTTTTTTTCCAATTACTTTTTTATTGCTTTTGTTTTCAAAAACAAAAAAAAATACAGACATAAAGCATGTAAAAAACAAATAGAGTAAAGGTAAACACTTATTTACAATGAATCACTTAAAAACGTTCTAAAAACTAAAAACTAATAGCTAATATAGTTTCATTATACCTAAGGGTTACAGGGGAATGGGGACATGATACAAAGTTGAGTCCTTGGTTTTGTCACCAAAAATGCCTCACCCCTGTTTCATATTAGAGTAAAGTTTTCCTTTCTCATTTAAAACAATAAAAACAAGAAAAAATAAAGAGCTTGTTTATATAACCTCATTTGTATGGTGCTTAGTTTGTGTAGGTAGGATAACTTTACTGAAAAGAATTGTGAAAATATAACTATATACACATTTACACTATTTACAGTGTTGGATGCCATCCTTTTGTTATCCTAGAAGCATGTTCTATGTTTAAGTGAAACACTTTTTGAGTTTAGTAAGCTAAAGTTTTTTAATGCCACCTGATTCTCATTTAGTTTTATGTATTCTGTTTGCTTGTCAAAATTGTGTCTAGAAGAGAATTCCAGTATATTTGAAAATATATTCTTTTTTTATGCTTTTTGTAGCTAGTTTGTGGGAGGTGATATACTTAACTGCCATGTCTTTAAAGTTGTTCCATGAGATATTTTTTGTTATTTACCCAATTTTTAGATATATAAAATTTAAGTACGGCACACACTGTAACTAAGATATGTTTGCGCATTCCTTTAACTGAACTAGGAATTATGTGCAGAATCATTGTTTCCCAGGTAAAAGTGTTTTTTCCGGATCCAATTTTTTCAAGTTGCGCTCTCAGGGATCAACAGAACTTGACAATATTCTTGCAGCTCCAGAAGATGTAGAGGATATCCACATCTTCACTGGAGCAAGAAGGGGCACATTAAACTTTTTTTGTAACCAAAGTTTTTGAGGACAGCTGAGGTATAGTATGCATTGCTGTTAATCATCATTTGTGTGTAGATTACGTTTTTGAAGGTATTGTTAATAGCTTCTTGTTTTTGTGTTGTTATGATGGTTTTATTTATATTTTCCCAGTATCTTGAGTGAAGTAGCGCAGATTGGTGTTTTAACTCATTTGTTAATTTGTAGGATTTCAAAATATTTTTTTTCTTTAGCAGCTAGTGCTTTGATTATGTTTTGGGTAGTTTCTATATTTTGTATCTCTATTTTGTGGTTTGAGTATTTTAGCTTTACTAGTGATATTATTTGTCAAAGAATATAATTCTATCTGCCTGGCGTCTTTGTGTTCTTAAGTTTTCAAGTGTTTCTTCCTTACATTGTAAGATATGCCACACTGTTAAGTCTTTAATTAATGGAATGGTTTGTGATCTATCATTTTGTTGTTTAAATTGATATTCGGGTTCATATGTATAGGTTATAACAATATTAGTGAGTTCTGCAGATAGATGTAAATAGAGATTGGAATGCTATCATTTCATTTTTAATTACTGGGTGCAATTTGCTAAAATTTTTTTGGTTTGGGATTAAGAAAAGGAGTAGCTTTGGGGTTTATATTTTGGGAGTAAAGTAGGTTTGCTCATATCTAAACCCATATTAGGTACCAAATCTCTTTAGTGCTATCATATTCTGATATTTGAATTAACCAGTTTGCTTTTATTAATAGATAGTACAGATTAAAATCTGGGAGCCCCAACCCTCCTTTTATTTTTGGTATTGTAAGTTTTTGGTAGCTTATTCTTGTTGTTTTAGGGTGTCATACGAATTTGGAGAGAGGCTTTTCCATTGATGTGAATAATTTTTTTTTGATATTTTGAGACTGATAGAATTTAGCTGAAATAGTATTTTAGGAAGAATATTAATTTTAATAATGGCAGACTTGGACAGAAGAGATAGATTTATGGTTTCCCATCTTGAGATGTCTTGCTTAATTTTATCCTGTGTTTTTAAGAGATTTGATTTATGCATTTCTTTGTAAGTGTGAGAAAAATGTATGCCTAGGTATTTTAGCGAGTATGTTAGAGGTATATCAACTAAAGGGAAATAAGATGCATTATGATTTAGAGGTTTAAGAGGAAATATAAAGGATTTTTTGGGGCTCATGTTGTAATTTGCTATACTGGAGAATTGTTTAATTGTGGAAAGTATTTTGTGTAAATCTGTGTTTGGGAGTTCAAAGTATAAGTTTAGATCATCAGCGAATGTGGAGTATTTTACTATTGTGTTGTACACCTTTGGGGAGTGGTGATAAGTGTTTTGGGTAATATGGAGTAATAGCGGTTCACATTTTATGTTAAAAAGGAATGGAGACAATGGGCAACCTTGGCAGGTACCATTTGTGATTTTGATGGGTTGGGAGTATACCTTGTTGATGCATAGTGTGGTGGTAGCATTATTGTATATCATCTCAATGGCTGTTATAAATGATGGGTGAAAATTAAAGTTTACAATTGTTGAGAAAAGGAAATCTAGGTCTACATCGTCAAACGCTTTTGAGGCATCTCTTGGATAATTATCCTTAGCTGAGAGAGAGAGATTAAGTTGTCTAACGTGCAGGTATTATTGCTTAATTGTCTTTTTTTCATAAAGCCCAGTTGTTCTGGGGAAATGATTTTATCTAAGGCTTTTTGTAATCTGTTCACAAACATTGAAGTCAAAATTTTTATTTCAAGATTTATAAGGGCAATAGGCCTGTAATTAAGAGGGTTTAGTTTGTCTGAGTTTGGTGTTTGGTATTAAAATTGTCTTTGAATTGTTTAAGTATTTGTCAGTGAACCCATACTTTATGATATAGTTGTAATGTCTTAACAAGACTGGAGCAAGTATGTGACTAAATGTTTTGTAGAACATTGCTGTAAATCTGTCAGGACCTGTGGATTTATTGATCTTTATTTTTTTAATCACTGTTTTGATTTCACTGGTTGATAAGGGACTGTTCAGTAAGTTATATTGTTCTTCTTCAAGGTTTGGACATTTTAAGTTGTTTAAAAAATTCTCTTGTAAATTAGGCATATAGTACTGCTTTTTGGGGTTATAAATATTGCTATATATGCCCCGGAAAGAGTTTATGTCATCATTGTTGTATAGCTTTCTATCTTTATAGTGTATTTCGGGAATATTGTGAAGAGTTTTCTTTATGTTTATCATATTTGCTCATACCTTAGAAGGGGTTTGGGCCCATTCAGAGTATTTATGGATGTGGTTTAACTCATTTAGTGTGTGTTTATGTAATTGTATAGAGTAAAGTTCTTTTTGGATTTGATATAGTTTCCTTTCTAGTTCTTGTGAATAATGGATTTGTAGTTGCAGTTCAATGTTTGTGTACTGCATTTAAAGCAAGCTAATCTGTTCTTGCTCTTGTTTTTTGTACAGTGAAGCTTTCTGTATTAGGATTCCTCTTAGTATTGTCTTGGTGGCTGCCCATTGAATGTCCAGTGGAATTTGGGTTTGTGATGTATATTGGTCTAATTGTTTTATAGTTTTACCTATTTCCTCGATTAACTCTTTGTGATTTAAAATGTTATTGTTTAGATGCCAATTATAGCGACCACTCTGTTTAGAAGTTTGAGAGTTTTTGTTGATTGTTATTGTGATTCTGGAGTGGTCTGAGATTACCCTTTCATTGGTTTCGTATTTTATCTTAGACATCTCTGAGGTCTGGGCAGGGATTTCTTAAGCATGTCAATGTAAGATAAGTTATTTATTGATTTACGACTAGGTGGGCATGGTTTTGAGGTGATTGTTAGTACTATCAACCTGGTAGGAACTACCAGTAAGGTTACATGAGAAGATGGCCTTCAAGGGAAGTAAATGTTTGATGTCTATTACATATACATTCATCTAGGGAAAGAAGCAAGGGGAAGTTAAATGAACTATATAGACAGAAGCATTACAAGTGAAGCAGAGGTAGAATTAAAGTAGGGTCATACAGCTTTGTACAGCAGGAGGTACAGAACTGCTGTAAAGGGGCTTGGCAATTCCAACTTAATCAACATAACTCAGGGTCAGATTTATATAGTTTAGCATCTGGTGCAGCCTACAAAAGGGAGCTGCATTACAATGAGTTGTAGATAAAGTAATAAAATTATAGTTACAATGAAGATAGCCTTAGCAAATGATTTAAAAGCAGTGTAATGGCTAAACAATCTGGCATTGGTTCTACACCAGCAGGGGATTACATCACAGTAAGTCATGAGCACCACAATGGCAAACAGAGTCGAAGGTTATAATCACAGTGAATCAGTAGCATTGGTTAAAATACAGAATAATAACAGCACACGCACAATTTCTTACTACAATATGATGGCTAGCAAATAGGCCCAGGTGCCACAACAGTAAAGAGTTTAAATTTTAATGCAATTATCAACAGCAAATGATGATGCAAAATGAATAAATACAATAGCAGCAACTTTCTGGATACAAGTGATAATGACTATTAATCTAGCCCACACGCCACAACAGCAGACAAGTAAAAATAAAAATAATGAGACAATCTACAGTTTAAAGTAACAGCTAGCAATTTGGCTCAGATGCCACAATGGCAGATAAGTGAAATGAGACAGTGCGCAATATGCCTACAGCAAGAAAATGCAGTTGTGTAAAATCTTACCATAATGGTAGATGCCCTTACCTTCACTGCTGCAGTATTTATACCATATGGGATTCTCTGCCATGGAAGCCTGATGTCCGGCCAGTCTACCAATGCCTACCATTGCTTTAAGATATGCTGAATGTCACCCAAACACTCCTCACGTAGCGTAGGGCATAAAGGTGACATTCAGGTGTACCATCCTCAGAACTGATTGCCCCAGTAGGAACACCAGTCCAAGGAAAACCAAAGAGAACCTGCAGATCCAGGAAGGAAAAAGACTAGGGGGCTGGAGGAAGGAGTGAAAGACTGCAGCGGTGAAGGCAAAGACATCTACTGTTATGGTAAGATTTTACACAACTGTACTATGTCCTTATATTCACCGCTGCATTCATCACATATGGGAGAGTGCCAAAGCTCAAGAAGAAACTTGGGCGGAGGAGGAAGCAGCAGTAGAGCCCTCTAAGAAGCCATGAAGAAAGGCATTAGCAGAACCAGCTCTAGTTGTGGAGATACCATCCAACTTGTAGTGTTTGGTGAAAGTATGCACAGAAGTCCAGGCAGCTGCTTCAAGAATAGAATTAGTGTCTGAGCCCTTGAAAAAAGCACCAGAAGAAGCCACAGATCTAGTAGAATGAGCCTTTACAGAAGAAAGACGGCTCTTGCCATGAAAAGTATAACAGAAAGAAAAAAGCCTTTGAAATACAAGTAGAAAATGGATGTAGGCAAACAGACCGATGATTAGAAACAGGGTTTGGACTGGCGGCAAAGATGTTCTGAGGATGGTACACACTTGAACATCACCTTTATGCCCTATGCTATGCAAGGAGCATTTGGGTGATGTTCAGCATACCTTAAAGCAATGGTAGGCTTTGGTAGACTGGCTGGACATTGGCCTTTCACTTGCGGGAGTCCCATACGTGATGAATACTGCAGCGGTGAATGTAAGGACATCTGAACTCGATACTAGATGTATAAGCCTTCTATGTGTAAATGTACTAAGCAACAGCTGTCCATAACTCTGCACATCCTTGTGCATGTGAACAGCAGTCTGCAAGTATCCATAACTATGCCCAAGTGTCCACAGCTGTGCTGTGGTGTCTGTAACAGTGTCAATCTGTGCTCAAATATTTCTGTGTACATAAATCTACAAAATAAGACCAACAGTAGCTACTGGCATAATAGATTTCTTACCCTACTGTCCATCAAGCCTACCTGAAAACTTTTAAAACAAACTCAGTGACTGGATAGGGAACCATAAATTCAAGTCTGACATTAATGTTAACTCAATCTGCAGCTATAGTGGTACTTGCACAGTGCACTGCGTGACTCTATAACAATAAACATTTCTTTCCTCCCCCTCATAGCTCATCCATTGCATTCATGCATTCTGGCTAAAAAACACAAACTTGTGGTATTTATGCTTACTCTAACCATACCGAGTAATAAAATATATGCTGCTATTGAAATTTTGCAATAACATTGATAACAATAACTTATTTATCTGGTTGTCCTGCCAAATCTTTTGCTCTGTTGCACATCAAATAAATATAAACTGTCATCTGGTTGATCCTGCTAATGAAAATATGCACCTGTGCATTTGTCTGCATTAAGTTCACGGGCTTTTGAGACTTTTTGTGCAGAGTGTTCCATTAATGAGAACAGCACAGTCACTGAGTAAAGTTTCTCACAGGACTGCTGCATAAAAGTCCACTTACATTACCAAAAGCCAATAAGCTTATGGGACATCCGTGCTGCCTTTCCTTCCTGACAAGCAGTGAAACATTTCCTTCATACCTGACCTACAGGTGTTAAAAAAAAGGTCTGCTGTACAACTTAAAAGGATTTCATTCTGCTTCTGGTTATGTCGTTGAAATAAGGAAAAAAGACAACAGGTAAGTATTAAAATATCTAAATTCATTTTTATCACACATCCTGATTTCAGTAGCTGGTGTGTGTGTGTGTGTGTGTGTGTGTGTGTGTGTGTGTGTGTGTGTGTGTGTGTGTGTGTGTGTGTGTGTGTGTGTGTGTGTGTGTGTGTCTGTGTGTGTGTGTGTGTGTGTGTGTGTGTGTGTGTCTGAAAGTGTTTGTGTGTGATAGAGTAATTGAGTAATACCCCTTAGTTGTGGCTCGTGTGTATGTCTGTCCCTGTGCTCATATGCGCACATGTGGGAACCCCACTAAACTATTTCTAATGTTACTGAATATTTTTGATTTTGCCTCATGTGTTTGTTCTACCCCTGATACAGTTTGCATTTTTTCAGCAACTTAAGGATATTGGCCACTTAAAAATGAGAGACCCAGTCATTTGAGTTTCAGATTTCAAATGACTCAGGAAATGCATGCTAACACTAAATATATTATTCTAGCAACTTTCTAACAGTTTAAAAGTGATATTTAAAATCTGTACTTGATTTTTGGGTCTTAGCTCCCTTGTCTTTGATTCTTGAGCTCAGAGGTTGAGAGATACTGTATGTATCTCATGGTAGTGATCAGAAAAATATTACTGAGGCCATAATTTTACATGTTTAGATTACATACATCTACTGCAGAGTTAATTCCCCTGTCCTCTACCAGGGAAGCCCACAATACAAGTTGGTATTATGCATGTCCAGCCCTCTCCTCCTCCTCCTGCTTAAGCTGTGCATTGCTATTCTCCCTGCCTGTGTTGTTGAGTTTTTGAACCTCTAGTCAAACTCAGGTCAACTGGGCAGTAGTCAGGGCTTTATCCTTCGATGACACTGGGACAAGTCAAGGTGTTTCTGCTTTTAACGGCTTTCATGAGCAGCATGTTCTGTGCTTGGAGATGGAACAGACTGCATTTTAAAGAAACTACTCATAGTGGATGACTTGGAATGTTATTTTGTTGTTATCACTAAACTCTTAACAATGTTGGCACTCATTAAGTGAGATAGCATGACCTGTTCTCATAAACTTAAAATCAACTGATTTAAAGATGCTGTAATAACTTCAAAACACTAAGATTTTATATACTACATCAAATAAAAGACTGCTGAAAATCTGTACCAATAGCTGGGGTCTAATTGCAACCACTTTTACAACGGCTGTTCTTCACCAGTAAAATATGCATCTGAACCAGATTAACTTATAATATCTATATATCATATTGAGGATAATATCTTAGGCTATGTCTGCTTGGAATCATTGTAAAACAGCATTTCAAATGTCATTCAACAAAAATTTTTATAAATGTCTCAAGACAGAAATTAGATGGTAAGTAAGTGAGGCTTCGTAATTTGTTTTTGTTGAAAATTTTGAATATGTGCCATAATAGTACCTATATTACTTATGTGCCCACAAAGACTTTTTAAAGCAGTACTACTGATTTACCCTATAAGAGACTTTTATGTTGTACTTCATTGCCTCAAATACAAGTTTGCTTAATACTGGGATAAATCTCCTGTTTCCTAGCAACTAACCACTACCACTTTGCATGTTGTTATATTATATACTATTACATTTAATATGCATCTACATTTGCATAATATATGTGAATATTTAAGGCAGTGTCCACACAGTAGTATATATATATATATATATATATATATATATATATATATATATATATATATATACATATAAGAATCTAAGGCAGTGTCCTCACAGCAGTTTATACATGTAAATATATATATAACACAGCAGTATATCTATCTATCTATATATATATATATATATATATATATATATATATATATATATATATATCTATATATACCTAGGGCAGTGTCCACTTAGCAGTTTATAGAGGTAAATATCTAAGCCAGTATCCACACTTTAGTCTATATATATATATATATATATAAGGCAGTGTCCACATAGCAGTTTATATATGTAAATATCTAAGGCAGTATCCACACTGTAGTATATATATCTATCTATCTATATATATATATATATATATATATATATATATATATATATATATATATATATCTAAGGCAGTGTCCTCACAGCTGTTTATATATGTAAGTATCCACGGCAGTGTCCACACAGCAAATTATATATGTAAATATTTAAGGCAGTGTCTACACAGCAGCACATATATGTAAATATGTAGAGCAGTGTCCACACAGCAGTATATGTATATACAAAATATATAAAATATATGTAAATATCTAAGGCAGTGCCCACACAGCAGTATAAATATATATATATATATATATATATATATATATATATATATATATATATGTAAATATCTAAGGCAGTGTCCACACATTAGTATATATATGTAAATATTTCAGGCAGTGTCCACACAGCAGTGTATATTATAGGCAGTGTCCACACAGCAGTATATACATATATGTACATATCTAAGGCAGTGTCCACACAGCCATTTATACATATATGGAAGTATCTAAGGCAGTGTCCACACAGTAGTATATATACATACATATATATATATATATATATATATATATATATATATATATATATATATATATATATATATGTATGGTACATATCTAAGGCAGTGTCCACACAGCAGTTTATACATATATGGAAGTATCTAAGGCAGTGTCCACACATTAGTATATATTATTAAAAGTAAGAGTGAGTGGGTAATAGCAGGGACTGATTAATAATTTGATCTTCTAACTCTTCCATCCTTACTGGTATATAAACCCTGTGTCTTGAAAAGGTTGTGCTTGTATTTATCAGGTATTTCATTACTGAAATTTAGCAGAAATTCCCTAAGATTTCAAGAGCAGGATAAGTTATTTCTTACACTTATTTCACTGAACTGCACTTCTGAAATGCTTATAATTGTGCTATACAGTTATTCAACAACATTTTGCACTGTTATAAAGCTTTTTTTACTGTTGCATTTATGTATTGTTTTAACTGTATTTTTCTTTGCTAGATACTGTTTCATTACTCTAATTGCATATTTACTGAATTACTTAACTGTAAACTGCTTTTTCATACTGAGAGTTGTATTTTCTGTTTGTGAGTGCTCTATCCAAACTTTTCTGTGCATTTTTGATTTTTTGAGGTTTCTGTGTTCTAATCTAGTCTGTTTACAGTTAAAAGCATTCTCTAGAGTCTGCTTGCTCCTTGATCTGTTTTAAAACGTTCATTTAGTGGCTACAGCTAGGAATTGTAATAGTTTCTCCATCCACCCTCACTAGTGTTGTGGTGTCCTTATACTTGGTGGCTTTGTAGTTGCCCGCCCGTACTGTATATTTGATCTGTGACACCCCTCGCAGTGTAGTGTCATTAATTCATTCAGTCTAATAGAGAATATTTGTGAAGACCAACCCACTCAGATTCTTAACCTTGAATTAACTTCTGTTCCAATTTTCTCCATTTCCAATTTACTGAAAAAAAAAAAATACTGAAAAAAAATTCTAAGCTTGCTTCCCCCCTTTCCTGTAACAAGTCGTGTCCAGCTACAGATTTGCTGTATCCAGGACTGTTTGTAAGCTCCTAAGCCTCCCCCCACACTTAACTAGGGTTAAACTATTCCTGGCGCCGTAACATCTGCTCTTCAAATTTTCCCTTGCAACTAGCCAGCTTTTTAGTTTTAGCACTCAAATCTGTTTCTTTGAGCTCAACACTTGTTCAGAACTCGTAACCACTAAATAAGCTACAAATTACTACAGCACTCAACTTTCCTCACTTGTCTAGAGGAAAACAGTTTTTAGTACTTAATAAATAAGTACCTATCCAGGCATGTCTAAATGTCAGCTCCCTGTGTTTTCTCCTGTCTACCTGATGAATCTGGGCATCTTGGGACAATGCAGCAATTGCCTCATGTACACAGACAACCCACTCCTCCTAACACCCAACACTATGACCTGTGAGAGATGCACTTATATAGCCAAACAGGAAGCAAAGCTCTCTTCATCGAAGACTGAACTAGACAGTCAAAAGGAGAAGGTAAACATTTGCACCGCACCACACTCATCACATAGTCCCTCTAAACCTACACCACCAAATCACACACCTACATTCGCGGATGCTGTCAGTAAAAATCTGCCCAAACATCTGAGACCTCCAAAGCAGAAATGCATGCAACCTCCACCCCCCAAGACAACCCAAATGACACACAACCCACAAACTCAGTATGCCACTCAACCACAGCCCATAAGGCATAACAACGTACCCAGCACTCTAGTCATAAGTGACTCTATAGTCAGGCACAATGATGTTCCACTCACCAGGCTAAACAATGAGAAAGTTACTGTCAGGTGCCAGGATCCACCGCATAACAGATGCACTCAGGTCACTCCATAACAAGTACAAATATGACTCTGTCATTGTCCATGTTGATGTGAATGACCTGAGACGTATCTCCCTGAACTACATGAAAAGAGACACGGAGGAGCTCTCCGATACTGTAGCCCAGGCAGGTATGACCCTAGCCCTGAGTAGCATCCTGCCATCACACAGAATGATACCACAGTACAAGGATAAAATGACTGACTTCAACAATTGGCTAAGCTTCTGGTGTCATTCTAAGGGAATCCAGTATCTGTCTGCCTGGGATGACATGATTGACAGACCACGCTGATTTGCCAGAGATAGCCTGCACCCCACCTAACTAGGGATTCTGGATACTGTCAAAGGCTCTTGCCTCCCCTATTGTGCCTTTTTTAGGAAGGTTCAAATGACAAATTCACCACCGTAACAGGTACAAGCAAGCAAAATCTGAGGGTAATGCTACTCAATGCTACAAGTCTAAACCTTAAAATGCAATCACCTCGAGGCACTCCTTAAAATGGAGAACATCGACATCTGTGCAGTGACAGAGACCTGGTTCAAAGCTCCAGAGAGCACCCCTGCATTACCATGCTATAATTCATACCACACCTTTCAGCCACCAAACCAGACCAAAACACTAAAGGTGGAGGTGTGTCCATATTCATTAAGGATATCCACACCTCCAAGCTTGTTGCTCAGCAAAATGCATCCGAGATTATCCAAGTTCAACTAACTCTGGGCAAAACCGCAATCCAGATTGTAGCTTGCTACAGACCCCCCACCATGCCCCAGGATGCCCACTCCTCTTTTCTTGATACACTGGAAAATATTAGGTACAACCAAACACCGCAATAATGGGTGATTTCAACTACCCCACCATTAACTGGGAAAACTACTCATGTGCCAACTCTTTTACTCAATGTTTTCTGGAATTTGCCTTGGATTAACTTATCCACACCCCCAACAGAGGCAGCAATATCCTAGACCTGGTCATTTCCAACATGGGCAACCGGTGTTCCACACCAGAGGTCATTTCCTCGTTGGTCAGATCCGACCACAAGCTAATCACCCTAGACATCCACATCCTGCTCCCACCACCCATTAGGAAAACAACCGTAAAAAATTTCTCCAAAGCCAACTTCACGCTTCTTAAGACAGAAGTGGCAAACTTCACAACACCCACGCGGATGGGCAATAGAGGTACGACTGCTGAATCCTACATAAATGCACTTTATAAGCACTTACATGAGTGTATGGATCGTGCTATCCCTAACAGAACCAAAATGCTATCCTCCAAATAAAGGAAGCCAATCTGGTGGTCTTCTGCCATAAACAAACTCTACAACAGAAGAAAGAAACTGTTGCAAAAAAGAGTAAAATCCCACGATTGGAGGAACTCTCTGGTCAGCCTCAGTAAGAAGCTAAGATCCCTCATAAAATCTTCCAAAGCTAGTTATGAAAACAAAATTGCTACTGATTCTAAAGACAACCACAATGCATTCTATAGCTATGTCAAGAATCTCATTGACAACACTCAGATCTGCTCTGAGGTACAGCACAATGACACTAAATATACAGAACCAACTGATATTGCCAACATCCTGGCAGATAGGTTCAGTGCTAACTTTACCCCCCCCCACCCTCTAAAGGGCGCATCTTTATACCAGAAGAATGCAAAGTTCCTGTAATCACGGCTACACAGGAAAAAAACTCACTCTCCAAAGCCAAGAACGCAGCATCCATGGGACCTGACAACATCCCAGGCTGCCTTCTACATGAACTACAGAATGAACTGGCACCCTACCTAAGTACCATGTTCAATCATAGCCTCGCCTCAGGCTTTGTGCCCACTGAATGGCGCACCTTGACGGTTATCCCACTCCTCAAAGGGAGGGCCACAACAGACCCCAGGAACTACCGCCCCATTAGCCTGACGAGACTGGTCAGGCCTGTGAGTGTACACACAGCAGTATATATATGAAAGTATCTAAGGCAGTGTCCACACATATATCATCATGGAAGTCATAAGCAAAGACACTGAAGATCTCCATACTCTGGACCCCACCCAGTTCGAGTTTGTAAAAGGCAGATCATGTCTCCTAAACCTGACAGACTTCTTTGAAGTAGTCACCAAAGCCATAGATGAGGGTATGGTGGTTCACACAGCCTATCTAGATCTCGCCAAGGTGTTTGACACCATCCCCCACTCTGGAATTATAGATAAACTCATTAAACTAGGTATAAATCCCCATGTCACAAGATGGGCTGCCAACTAGCTTACTGACAGAACCCACAGTGTGAAAGTAGCAGACTCCTAATCAGACTTCAGACCAGTGACAAGTGGAATACCACAGGGTTTAGTCCTGGGTCCTGTCCTGTTTGGTATGTACTTTTCTGAAGTACAGGCTAACACAGAAGGTCTTTGACTAACTAAATTCGCAGATGACTGCAAACTAGGAGCCATAATCGAAACTCCTAATGATGTGGACATCCTACAAAAGGGCATCACTGAAACAGATGCCTGGTGTCAAAGCCATGGTCTCAATCTCAATGCTACAAAGTGTATTGTCATCGCCTTTGGTAAAAACTCTGTACCCATGAACTACTACATAGGCGGTAGTCTACTTAACACCGAAAGTGTGATAAGAGACCTTGGGACACAGGTGGACCGTAGTCTCTCCTTTGACAATCACATAACCACAGTGGTCAGGAAATGCTTCTACATGGCTCACCTCATCACAAAAGGTTTCTCATCCAGAAAAAAATACGTCATTGTTCCCCTCTACTCATCACTCATTAGACCCATTATAGAGTACAACGCCCCTTTTGGTATGTACCTCACAAGACATCTACAACAACTGGAAAGGCCACAGAAATATCTCACAAAGAGGATTACTGGCCTCAAACAGATGCCCTATGCAGACCAACTAAAAAACTCCAGCTTTACTCCATCACATATCACCTACTCAGAGGTTATCTGCACCTAACATACAAAGCTATGTCAAACCCACAGCTGTTGGACATGTGCCAATAAAAGAT